>NW_006921612.1:18401888-18402421 GCF_000298275.1 Orycteropus afer afer | reverse complement strand
TATAGACACAAAAATCTTCAACAAAACCCTAGCCAACAGAATTCAACAAAATATCAAAGAAATAAATCATGATCAAGTAGGATTCAAACTAATTATGCAAGGATTGTTCACTATCAGAAAAATGATCAATGTAATCCACCACATAAACAAAAGAAAAGAAAAGAACCATATGATCACATCAACCAAAGCAGAAAAGCCACTAGATGATATCCAACATCCATTCCTGTTCAGAACTCGAAGCAAAATAGGAATAGAAGGGAAATCCCCAACATAATAAAGGGCATATACACAAACCCAAGAACTAACATTATTGTCAAAGGAGAAAGACTCAAAGCATTCCCCTTGCAAACAGGAACCAGAAAAGAATGCCCTCTATCACCACTTTTATTTATCATTGTATTGGAAAGCCTAGCCAGGGAAAAAGGCAAAAAAGAGGAGTAAAAGGAACCCAAATTGGCAAAGAGGGAGTAAAACTATCTCTTTGCAGATGACGTGATCCTATACATAGAAAACCCAAAAGATTCAGAAAAAAT
>NW_006921612.1:18399088-18400294 GCF_000298275.1 Orycteropus afer afer | reverse complement strand
AGAGGGGAAGTTTTATGGGGGGGCATTGAGTTTATGCTGATGGTGGTAGAATATTTTGGAAAGGACAGCAATAATGGTGGCACAATATGAAAATGTCATCAATATCTCTGAGCTGTAAATATGGAAGCTGTTATGTTGGCAAACGTCTTGTTGTGTATGTTTTTACCACAAATAAAATTAAAAAAAAAAAATTGATGTTTTTGAGTTGAAGTGTTTGCAAAGAATCATGAAAGTACCATAGACTGCCAGAAGAAATAACAAATATGGCCAGGAACAAATGTAGCCCAAATGCTCCTTGGAAGAGAGAATGGCCAGACTTCCTCTCACTATTTTGGTTATGTTATGAGATGGAACCATTCTCTGGAGAAAGATATTATGCTTGGAACAGTGTAGGGTCAGGCAAAATGGGGAAGACCCTCAATGAGATAGAGTGATGCAGTGGCTGCAATGATTGGCTCAAGTGGAGAAAGGATTATGGGGATGGCACACGACTGAGCAGTGTTTTGTTCTTTTGTATATAGTGTCGCTATGAGTTGGAGCCAACTCAACAGCACCTAACAACAAACAAAGCATTAGAAAAACTAAGAGGTTGGTTTCATAAATTTAAATCAGTGACTTCCTGTTTAATTAATCACTCAATTCTAACAGTGATTTAGTAAAAGTAATTGAACTTTTGTTGGCCTTAGTTTTTATTTCATCTGATGACAATAAATTCTAAATATTATGTTAATTTTTACAATAAATTAATGTATTTATAAACATATAAATTTGTTATATATTGTTTGCTATGAAGAATAAATGAATTAAGTGTAAAAAGCTGAATTTTCTCAGCAATTGTGAGTGCCATAACTACAAACTTTCCTTCTAATTTCTAGGAATTTTAACATAAATTTTTAAGTCATGAATTTCTAACCAAACCTTTGATTTCCAACGTGCCTATTAATGTGTCTGCACAGAGTTGGAAGCACATAAGTACTATTGTCTGACTGACTGTAAAAGGAGGAGAATGTAGTCTGGTTAATTTGCATGCATGCTCTTCTTAAATCATTCTTAAATAAGCCTCCAGTAAAGACAGCTAATTATGTATGTATTTTAATGTTGTGTTACAAGGATAACAATCAATCCTTTCCTCAAGGAAAAATACTTATTGTACTACATTATTTGCTTATTTGTTTCTCCTTAAAAACAAAACAAAACAAAACAAAA
>NW_006921612.1:18391756-18398827 GCF_000298275.1 Orycteropus afer afer | reverse complement strand
TTTTTTTAATTTTTATTATTAAATTATCCTGTGCCCACTTACAGTAAATTCCACCCTCATAGTGATACTGCCTCGGAAACCCTAGGAGGGGTCGCTATGAGCGGAGTCCGACTCGACGGCACATAAAGAACAACAACAAAAAGTTTTTTTTAATTTCAACCTTTTAGTAGCATGTATTAGTAGTTTCACTTTACTCTATGAATTAGTAAGCTACATTTTGTTTATTCATTTACCACTTTAGGGAAATTTGAATTGCTCCGGATTTTGGCTATTATGGATAACGATGCTGTGGACTTTCCTGTACCATTTATTGCATGGAAAAAATTTTTCACTTCTCTGTGTAGATAACTAGAAATAGTTGATCAATGCATTACTGGGTTATCGGTAAGTTATGTTTACCTTTTATGAAACTTTTAAACTGTTTTCCCAGGGGGCTGCACCATTTTATATTACCGGCAACAATGTATGAGGAGTCCAGTTTCTCCACTCCTTCCCACACTTATTATTTTTCAAAATTCTTACTTATTCACTCTAGTGAGTAGGAAGTGGCATTTCATTGTGGTTTTAATTTGCATTTTTCTAATGATTAAAAAATATTAAGTACCTTCTCATGTGCTATATCTTCTTTAGTAAAATATTTAAGCAAACCTTTTGTGCATTTTTAAACTGGGTTATTTGTCTTCTTTTTATTGAATTGTAAGAGTTGTTTATATATTATGGATACTTTAAGTTCAGTCTTTTATCATATATATGATTTGAAGATGTTTTCTATCAGTTTACTTTTCCCCCTTTCATTTACTTTATCATGTGTTTTAAGCTGTAAGTATTTTTAATCTTGACGAAGTCAAATATAAAATGATTTTTCCTTTATGAGTTGCAATTCTGATCTAGCAACTGATAGCTCTCTGCTTTACTCATAGTAATGAAGATTTTCTCCTTTGTTTTCATCCAGAAATCTTATAATTTAAACTGTTATTTATAGGTATATGATCCATTTTGAGATATATATATAAATATATATTTTTCTGTATGGTGGGAATTAGGGACCTAAACTCATGCTTTGCAGTTCGACATCCAATTCTTCCATTTTTTTTTTTTTTTTATTATTATTACAAAGAACTTCTTTTCTCAAATGAACTAGAATTGTCTCATTGAAATTCAATTGACCATAAATGATAGTTTGTTTATTTTTGTTTACCTAGACTCAATTCTGTTTTATTAAGCTAGGTACTTATCCCCATACAAGTATCATATTGTTTTGCCTACCTTATCTTTTCATAGTAAGCTTTAAAATAGATTAATGTAAATATTCCCTTTTCCAAAGTTGTTTTGACTATCCTTTTTCCTAAACATTCTCATATAAATTTTAGAAGGAGTTTGCTTCTAATTTTGGGTTAACTGCTGTCTTGAAAATATTTTCTTAGAAAATATGTATTTACATATGCTGCAAATATATCCATTAATATATTAGAATATACACGGGGCAGAGGTCTCAAAATTCCTTAGTCATAACACAATAAAAATATTGAATCTTCTAAGCTGCAACTTTGGAATATTTATCCATTAAATTAGATTTTCTTTAATATTTTTCAGTATATTTGGTAACTTTCAATGAAAATGTCTTATACTTTAAAAAAATTAAAATTATACCTAAATATATTATATTTTTAATATTAGTGTGAATTGATTTGTTTTCATAATGTGTATTCAGATTGTTAGTTGCTAGTATATAGAAATACAATTGATTTTTTTGAAGTGATCTTGTATAGAGTACCTTCCCCTTCCTGAACTTATTTATTGTTTCTAAAAGTTGTGTGTGTATTTCTTAAGATTTTCTATCTAGAGAATCCTGTCAGCTATGAATAAAAACAGTTATACTTGTTCTCCAATCTACAAGCAAATAATTTGTTTTTTCCTTTTCTTCCTCCATCCTTTCTTCTTTTTCTCCCTTTCTCCCTCCCTCCCCCTTACTTTTCTTCCTTCTTTTTCTTTTGATTTATTACAATCATTATATTACATTATATTGTATTACATTACTATACTATATTATAAAGACCCCTTGTGACACAGTAGTTAAGCTCTCTGTTGCTGATAGGTTATCTGTTTGAACCCACCAGCCACTCTGTAGGAGAAAGGTGTGATAGTCTGCTTCCATGAAGAGTATAGTCTTAGAAACCTATAAGACAGTTCTACTATCTAATTAGGTCACTATGAGTTGAAGTTGGAATCAATTTGTTGGCAACATGTTTCAAATTTTATTGTATTATATTATGTTACATTGCATTATATTGTATTATATTACATTTCTAGATTTTCAGATGTTATTTCATATTTGCTGTCCTGGGATAAATCCATTGGTCATAGTATTATTATTTTGAGTGTCGATCATAGTGACCCCTCCTTGGGTTTCCCAGGAAATATCTCCATGAAAGTAGATTGCCCAATCTTCCTTCCAAGGGGTAGCTGGTGGGTTTGAACTGCCAGCCTTCTGGATAGCAGTCAAATACCTTAAACACTATGCCACTAGAGCTCCTTTGATGGATTTAGTGTGCTAATATATTTTTCAGAATTTTTGTGTGTACGTTAATAACAGATATAGCTCTGTAATTTATTTATTTATTTATTTGTGTGTGATATATGCCCAGCTTTCATGACAAGTTAATGTTGGTCTTATAGAATATTTAAGAAAGTGATCTCTTTCCTTTTTAATTTCTGATAGGGTTTGTAAAGTATTGATATAGTTGACTCTTTAAATATTTGGTAGAACTTATCAGTGAAACCATCTGGCTTTGTGTTTCTTTTTCAGAAAAAGTTTTAATTGCATTTAAACATAATGCAGACTTTTGGTTTTATATAGACCCTTAATTATATGGAGAAATTTCCTTTCTAATCCTATTTTGCTGAGAGTTTTTTATCAGGAGAGGGTGTTCAGTTTCCTTGAATGCCTTTTCTGCATTAAATGATATTGTATGGTTTTGTCCTTTTATTTTTTTGTTTGTTTATTTGGTGGGTTATATTGATTATATAGTGATTATCTAATGCTGGACCAATCTTCCAATCCTTGTATAAATCAGTTTATCATGGTGTGAGATATACATGTTGCTTAAGTCTCTTGGCTAGAATTTTGCTGAAAATTTTTACATCTATGTTCAAAATCACATAAAGATTGATATCTTAGGCATTCGTGAAATGAAATGAACTGATATTGGCCATTTTGAATCAGATAATCGTACTGTCTACAATGCTGGAATGACAAATTGAAGAGGAATAGTCTTTCATTCTTGGTCAAAAAGAACATATCTAGATCTATCCTGAGGTACAGTGCTCTCAGTGATGAATATCTATAAGCCTACAAAGAAGACCAGTTCACACTACCTTTGTTCAAATTTATCCACCAACCACTAAGCCAAAGATGAACAAATTGACAGTTTTTACCAAATACTGCAGTCTTAAATTGACCAAACATGCAATCAAGATAGGTTGAGAATTACTGGTGTTTGGTATGTGAACTTGGAAACAAAGAGGCATCGGTAGTTGGAAAATAAGGCCTTCATCATAAGAATGATGCTGGAGATAAAATGATAGAGTTTTACAAGACCAATGACTTATTCATTTTTTTTTTTTTTCAAATGGCAGCTATACAATTAAACCTTGCCAGATGTATTGCACAAGAACCAAATTAACTACCTCTGTGGAAAGAGGAGATGGAGAAGCTCTATATCATCAGCCTGAAAAAAAGCTAGGTGCAGAGTGTGGAATAGATTGTCTACTATTCATATGCAAGTTCAAGTTGAAGCTAAAGTAAATTAAAATAAGTCCATGAACCAAAATATGATCTTGATCACATACCACCTAAATTTAGAGATTATCTGAAGAATAGATTTGATGCATTGAGCATCAATGACCAAAGACCAGACAAGCTGTGGGATGGCATTAAAAACATCACACTGGAAGAAAGCAAAAGGTCATTAAAAAACAGCAAAGGAAGAAAAGACCAAATTCGATGTCAGAAGAGACTCTGAAACGTGTTCTCAAACAGAGAGTACCCAAAGACAATGGAAAAAAAAAAAATGATGAAATAAAAGCAGTTAACAGAGGATTTCAAAGAGTAGCTCAAGACGAAAAAGTAAACTATTGTAATGAAATGTGAAAAGATCTGGAATTAGAAAAACAAATGTGAAGAATATACTCAACATTTCTCAAGCTGAAAGAAATGAAGAAAAAATTCAAACCTCAATTTGCAGTATTGAAAGATTCTATGAACAAAAGACTGAACAATGTAGGAAAGACCAAAAGCACAGATCTGTACACAGAGTCACTGTACAAAAGTATTGGTCAACATTCAGCCATTTCAAAAGGTAACATATGATCAAGAACCAATGGTATTGAAGGAAGAAGTTGAAGATGCACTGAAGGGACTGGCAGAAAAACAAGGCCACGGGAATTGGCTGATTACCTGTTAATATGTTTCAAGAGAAACATACTAATGACATTAAGAACATCACACTTGAAGAAAGCAAAAGCTCATTAAAAAATAACAAAGGAAGAAAAGACCAAATGTGATGTCAGAAGAGACTCTGAAACTTGTTCTCAAACGGAGAGTACTCAAAGCCAATGAAAAGGAAAAGTGATGGAATAAAAAGAGTTAATAGAAGAGCAGCTCAAGAAGAAAAGGAGGCACTCACTTGGTTATGCCAAGAAATTTACAAGACAGATACTTGGCCAGTCAACAGGAAGAGACCAATATTTGGGCCCATACCGAAGACAAGTGATCCATCAGAATGCATTAATGTAAAACAATACCATTAATATCACATGCATGTAAAATTTTGCTGAAGATAATTCAAAAATTATTGCAGCAGTATACTGACAGGGAACTGCCAGAAATTCAAGCTAGATTTAGAAGATGGTGTGGAACAAGGGAAATCATTGTTGATGTCAGATAGATCTTGGCTGAAAGCAAAGAATACCAGAAAGATGTCTACCTGTGTTTTATTGACTATGCAAAGGCATTCAATTGTTTAGATCATAACAAACTATGGATAATATTTCAAAGAATGGGAGTTCCAAAACACTTAATTATGCTCAGGAGGAAGCTATACATAGACCAACAGGCTATCATTCAAACAGAACAAAGGGAAAACTGCATGGTTTAAAATCAAGAATGATGTGTTTCAGGATTGTGTCCTTTCACCACACTTGTTCAATGGGTATATTGAGCAAATAATCTGAGAAGCTGGACTATATGAAGGCAAATACAGAATTAGGATTTGAAGAAAACTCATTAGCAACCTATGATATGCGATGATACAAACTTTCTTGCTGAAAGTGAAGATGATTGAAGTACTCAATGATGAAGGTCAATGATTAAAGTCTTCCCTATGGATTTACATATCAACATAAAGAAAACAAAAAATCCTCACAACTGGACCAATAGACAACATAAGGTTAAATGGGGAAAAGATTGACATAGTCAGAGATTTTACTTGGATCTACAAGCAACACCCTTGGAAACAATAGTTAAGAAATCAAAGTACATATTGTTCTTGGAAAATCTGCAAAAAAAATAATTTTTAAAGTCTTAAAGAGCAAATACTTTGAAGATTAAGACGTACCTGACCTTAGGCATGGTGTTTTCAATTGCGTCATATGCATACGAAAGCTGAACAATGAATAATGAAGACCAAAGAAGAATTGATGCCCTTTAATTGTAGTGTTAGTGCAGAATACTGAAAATACTGCCAGAAGAATCAACAAATCCATCTTGGAGGAACCACAGCTGGAATGCTCCTCAGAAGCAAGAATGGCCATATTTCATCTCACATACTTTGGTCATGTTGTCAGAAAGGACCAATCCCTGGAGAAGAAATCATGCTAGATAAGGGAGAGGGTCAGCAGAAAAGGGGAAGACCCTCAAGGAAATGGATCAACATAATGGCTGAAATGATGGGTTCAAGCATAGTAAAGATTGTGAGGATAGTGCAAGACCAGGCATCATTTCCTTCTGTTTTATATAAAATTGCTATGAGTCGGAACATACTGGACAGCACCTAACAACACCAGCAACATGTTCAGAAGGGATATTGGTATGCAGGGTTTTTTGTTTGTTTGTTTGTTTGTTTTCTTTAGGCAATGTCTTGTCTTGTTTTAGATATCAGTGCTTTGGTAGGTTCATAGAAAGAGTTTGCTAATGTTCTTTCTTCTTCCATGTTTTTCCAGAGGTTATGTAGGATTGGTATCAATTCTTCTCTAAATGAGAGAATTCTCCAGTGTAACCATCTGGTTCTATGTTTTGTTGTTGTTGTTATTGGCAGTTACTTTTGTGACATTTTCAATCTCTTCTTTTTTAATGGGTCTATTTAAATTTCCTAATTTTGTTTGTGCTAATTTGGTGGATAATGTGTTTCTAAGAATTTTCCATTTCATCTAGGTTTTCAAATTTATTGGGGTATAATTTTTAATGGTAATCATTGACGATGATCATTATCGTTGTTAGATTGGTTATAATCTCACCTATCCAATTTCTTTGTTTGGTTATTTACCTCTTCAGTGTTTTTCCTTTTGTCAGTCTAGACAATGGTCTATTTTATTGATAATTCCAAGCACCAACTTTTGGTTTTGTCAGTTCTTTCCATTGTTTTATTGTGTTTTCTATTTCATTTATTTCCACCCAGATGTTTATTAATTCTTTTTTTTTCTGGTAACTTTTACCTTCTTTTGTTCTTTCCTTTTATTTGTTCAAGTTATTGGTTTAATAAATATAGTGGTTCTTTCTCTTTTTTTTAAGGCATTTATTTTTGTAATAGACATTTATTGCTATGAAATTCCACTGCTGTCTCTGGCCAAGCATCTGGCTACCAACTGAAATGCCAAAACCTACACAACTATCCATTCTGGGAGAAAGATACCGTTGTGAACCTTGGCAGTCTTACAGCCCTGGGGACCCCAAAAGGAGGCTCCACTCTGCCCCCACAGGGCCTCCAGGAGTCAGAATCTATCCAGTGGAAGTATGCTTGGTAGCCTCTAGCCTCTACTGAGAACCACTAGAGGGCACTCTTATCCTTAGTTCCC
>NW_006921612.1:18382139-18383677 GCF_000298275.1 Orycteropus afer afer | reverse complement strand
GTCCTCCGATCACTGCTTTAGGTGTGTTCCAAAGATTTTGATATGTTGTGTTTTCATTCTCATTTGATTCAAGGAATTTCTTAATTTCATTTTTCATTTCTTTTATTTTTTATTTCTTCTATTACCCAGTTGTTTATGAGGAGGACGTTATTCAGTATCTATGTGTTTCCTCTGCTTCTGCTGCTCATTGTAGTGTTGATTTCTAATTTTATAGCATTGTTATTTAAGATACTTTGCAGTATTTCAATGTTTTTTTTAATTTACTAAGGTGTGTTTTGTCACCTAATATATGGACTATCCTGGAAAATGTTCCACATGTCCTTAAAAAATTATATATTGTGTTGTTGTTGAGTGGTGTGCTCTGTAGATGTCTATAAGCTCAAGTTAGTTGATCATGTTTAGTTCTGCATCTTCCTTAAGTTTCTTTCCAATTGTTCTATCTTTTATTGAAAGTGGTATATTAAAGTCTCCTACTATTACTGTGGATTCATCTACTTGTCTTTTCAATTCTGTTAAAGTCTGATTTATGTATTTTGGAGTTCTTTCATTGGGTGTGTATATATTTATTATGGTATGTCTCCTCATGTTCAATTGATCTTTTAATCACTATACAATATTCTTCCTTGTCTTTTATGGTCATTTTTGTTTAAAGTTTATTTTATCAGAAATTAATATTGCCACTCCTGTCCTTTTTTGGTTGCAGTTTGCTTGATATATCTTTTTTCAACCTTTGATTTTAAATTTATTGTTGTCTTTATCTCAAAGGTCAGTCTCTTTTAGACACTATATTGATGAGTCATGCTTTCTTATACAGTCTGCAACTCTCCATCTCTTGAGTGGTGCATGTAATACATTTACATTCTGTATAATTATCGACAAGTATGAATGAATTTATTGATGCCATTTTGTTATGTATTTTTTTTTTTTGTGGTGTTCCTGATTTCTTTGTTCTATATAATTTCTGTGCTGAGCTCATATTGTTTATGAATCATGTTATCATCTCCTTCATTGTGATTATTTTTGTATTTGCTAAATATTTGTGCTTTTCCCCTTTTTTTATTGTGATGCATAGTTTTTTTTTTTTTAATTTCTTTGAGGTTATGCTGTGGTTTATTATTTTCTTCCCACATTTAAAAGTCTATTCTCTCTTGCCATTTTCTTCACTTCTTCACCATATATAAATTCTGTAACTACACTATTCATTCCCTCTTCTTGGTTTGTACTTGTCTTCATTTACTGATTGATGTCTCTGATTCCCAGTTTTCAGTCTTGTAAGCTTATTTTACTCTGGATACTTCTATAACTGGACTGGTTTCAGGGTTATGTTATCATGAATGTAAATCATCATTTGTGGTTTGCTGTTGTTGGTTCTCTGTCCAAAGAACTCCCTGTATGATATTTTGTAAGGTTGGTTTGGTTTTAACAAATGCCCTTAATAACTGCTTATCTGGAAATCTAATTTCAGCCTCATATTTGAGGGACAGTTTTGTTGTGTATATAATTCTTCATTAGAGATTTTTTTTTTTTTTTCTTTCAGA
>NW_006921612.1:18376573-18382039 GCF_000298275.1 Orycteropus afer afer | reverse complement strand
GTTTTGTTCCATGTTTTTCTCCCACTCAGTCCAGAACTTCCTACTATGACCCCTTTCAGAGTGGTTGACATTGGTATCTAGGAACCATTTATTTCTTCTGTTTTCAGGGTCATGAAGGCTGAAGTTCACATGGTCTACTAGTCCCTTGGACTAATTGTTTCTATGTGTCTTTGAATTTCTCACTCTTCTTCGGTCCAGAGAGGGAGAGACTAATATTTGCACCTTAGATGGCCACTTGCAAGCTATTAAGACCCCAGTTGCTACTAGCCACAGTAGGCTAACATTGTCTTTGTGGACTATGTTATACCAATTGTCCTTAGTTTCCCCTGAGACTACAATATTAAGCTCCCATGCCCAGCAATTCATTTCCTCAAGGTGTTTGTCTATGGTTAAGAAGTTTTCAAAACTATGTCCCCTGTTAGCCCTACTATATACATCTTTGCAGCACAAACAAATGTAGAATGCATGTAGAAATATCATCTGCCAAACTTATATATGGCCATAGGTATAGTCCCATTTGCCCACCCTTATTGATCATCTTGCCTGTCTATATATACATCCTTCCACTTGTAGATTAATGTTTGTCATGCAGGCTTGCTTAGACAACTGTGTGTACTTTCATTGTCTGTAACTCTTATGTACCTCTCCATGTCTCCATTTCCTTTAGTGAAATTGGGCTGGTTACTCACTTTTTGTATATTGTCTTTCCCTTCACCAAAATTAATGCGATTCTTACCTAGTTATTAATTTTCTCTCTCCTTCCCTCCCATCCCTGGTAACCATCAAAGAATATTTCTTTCCTTGTGTAAACCTTTCCTTGACTTTTTATAATAATGGACTCATACAATTTTGTGATGGATTTATTTTACTGGGTATAATGTCCTCTAAGTTCATCCATGTTACAAGGTGTTTCATGCATTTGTTACTTTTTATCATCAAATAGTATCCTCTCGTAGCATAGTGCCTCAGGCACTTGACTGCTAACCAGAAGGCTGGTGGTTCAAACCCACCAGCCACTCCTTGGAAGGAAGATGGGGCAATCTACTTCTGTAGTGATACTGCCTCAGAAATCCAAGGGGGGGTCGCTATGAGTCGGGTCCGACTTGACGGCACATAACAACAAGAAGTATCCTTTGTGTGTATGCACCATAGTTTGTTCATCCAATCCTCCCTTAGTGGGCACTTAGGTTGTTTCTATCTCTTTGCTACTGTGAATAATGCTGCAAAGAACACAGGTGTGCAGATATCCATGCCCTGGCTCTCACTTCTTTAGGATATATACCTAGTAGTTAGATTATTGGATCAAATTGTATTCCAACTTTTTATGTAAGCACATATGTTTTCCACTGTGGCTGCACCATTATGCAATGCCATTAGTAGTGTATGAGAGTTCCAAACACTGCACACCCTCACAGCATTTATTGTTTTCTGTCTTGTTGAGCTTTGCTTTTATTATTGATATCTCATTGCTATTTAGATTTGCATCTTAGTAATGGCTAACGATTGGGAGCATTTCTTCATATGTTTGTTGGCTGCCTGAATATCTTCTTTGGTGAAATGTCTATTCATGTCCTCTGCTCGTTTTGCAATTGTACTGTTTGTCTTTTTAGTTTTGAGGTGTGAAATTTTCAATACATTTTAGAGAAAAGACCCTTGTGGTATATGTCATCACCAAATACTTTCCCCAATCTGTAGGCTCTGTTTTTGCTCTTTTGGAGCAATCTTTTGATGCTCATAAATGTTTAACTATTAGGAGGTCCCAGTTGTCTAGTTTATTTAATACTGTTTCTGCATTTTGGGTTATATTTGATCATCTATTTATGCCCTAAACTAAGGTTCCTAAGTTTCCAATTTTGACATTGATGATCTTTAGAGTTGGAAGTTTTACATTTAGGTTTTGATCAATCTTGAGCTAGTTTTTGCATGTGGTGAGAGGTATGTATCTGATTACATTTTTCTGCAAATGGTTATCCAGTTTTGCTAGCACCATTTGTTAAAGAGACTAGTTCTTCCCCACTTAATGGATTTTGGTCCTTTGTCAAACATCAACTGATCATCGGTGGATGATGGATCTACTGGGTTCTCAACTCTGTTCATTGGTCTAGGTGTTTGGTGTTACATCAGGCTATTTTTACTACTGAGGATGTATGGTGGGTTTTGAGATTGGGACATGTGGTGAACTCTCCTACCTTGTTCTTCTACTTAGGTATCTGAGGTCTCTTTCTTTTCCATATAAAGTTAATGATTGCTTTTTCCATCTCCTTAAAGAATGTTAACAGAGTCTGACCTGGGGATGCGTTATATGTATAGATTTTTTTGGATGGTATTTGACGTGCTCACAATCTTCAGTTTTCCTATCAATGAGCAGGATATGTTCCCCTATTTATGTAGGTTTCTTTTAGTTTCTTGTAGTGGTGCGCTGTAGTTTTCTTTGTATAACTCTTTTGTGTCTATGATAAAACTTATTCCTAAGAATTTTATATTTTTGGTGTTATAGTAAATGATATTATTTTCTTTTTCAGCAATTTTTTTTTTTTTTTTATATAGAGGAATTAAATTGATTTTTCTATGTTGATCTTGTACCGTCTCATGTAGTTGACTCTTTCAATTGGTTCCAGTAGTTGTCTTGTGTCTCTGGGTTTTTAAATGTATAGGATCATATCATCTGCAAATAGGGATAGCTTTGCTACTTCTTTACCTATTTGGATGTCTTTTATTTCCTTTTCTTGCCTTATTGCCCTGGCTAGGACTTCTAGTAAAAGGTTGAATAGGAATGGTGATAGAGTGCATCCTTGTCTGGTTCCTGTTTGCAAGGGAAACACTTTCAGTCTTTCTCCAGTGAGAATAATGCTGGGCATTATTTTTATGTATATGCCTTTTATTATGTTGAAGATTTCCCTTCTATTCCTATTTTGCTGAGAGTTTTTATCAGTATAGTTGTTGGATTTTATCAAAGAACTTTTCTGCATCAATTGAAATGATTATGTGACTATTTCTTTTGTTTTATTTATGTAGTGGATTATATTGATATATTTATATCTGTATCTATATATCTATAGACATCTATAGATAGATAGATAGATAGATTGTAGGATACAATTGGGTAAAATTTTTTGAAGATTTTTGTGTCAATATTAATGATGAATATTGATCAGTAGTTTTCTCTTTCAGTGGTGTCTTTGCCAGGCTTTGGCATCAGGGTTATGCTTGTTTCACAAAATTAATTTGGAAGTAATCCATCCCTTTCTATGTTCTGGAATAGTTTGAGTAGAAATGTTGCCACTCTTTTCTAAATGTTTGGTAGAATTTGCAGGGAAAGTCTGGACTTTTTGTGGTGGGATATTTTTTATGACCTCTTCAATTTCTTCTTTTTTTATGGAGCTGTCCAAATTTTCCACCTCGTTCTGTGTTAGTTGAGGTAATTTCTGTATTTCTAGAAATTTGTTTATTTCTTCTTGGTTTTTAAATTTATTGGAGTATAATTCTTGAGAATATTCTGTTATTAACCTTTTTATTTCAGTTGGTTCTGTTGTGACATTGCACATTTCATTTCTTATTCATATTACTTGCATCTTCTCTTTCTTTTCCTTAGTTAAATTTGCCAGAGATCTGTCAATTTTGTTAATCTTTTTGAAGAGCCAACTTCCAGTCTTATTGCTTCTTTCTATTGTTTTGCTCTTCTCCATTTTCTTTTATTTCTGCTTCTTTTATTTCTTTTATTTCCTTTTTTCAGGAGACTGAAGACTTTTTTGTAGCTTTTTTCTATATCTTTGGCTAAGGTATTGATATTTTTTTTCTTTCATCTTTTGTAAAGTGTTCATTAATTGTTATAAATTGACTTCTGAAACTATGTTTTTTTTTTAATTCCATCCCAAAGGTTTTGTTATGTTGTATTTCCATCCTCATTTGCTGCTAGGAATTTTTGATTTCACATTTTATTTATTCTGCTACCCCATTGCTTTAGAGAAGGGTGCTATTCAGTTTCTGTGTATTTGTTTTTTCCCCCTGATCTTCCCATTTTTAATTTTATAGCATTGTGGTCTAAGAAGGTGCTTTGTACCATTTCAATGTTTTAAAATTTATTTAGTTTTGCTTCGTGGTGATGCGTATAATATATTCCAGAGAATGATCCATGTGCACTGCAATAGAGTGTGCATTGTTTGTTTCTGTTGGGTAGAGTGGTCTGTTTAGGTCTACAAGATCAGGTTGGTTGATCTTCTTTATTTTTGTTAATTTTCTTTCTAGTTGTTCTGCCCTTCATCGAAAGAGGTGTGTTAGAATCTCCTGCTACTACTGTGGAGTAGTGTATTTCATGTTTTAATTCTGCTAAATTTTACTTTATGTATCTTGGAACTCTTTCTTTAGGAGCATATATGTTTATTATGCTTATATCCTCTTGCAGAATTCTTTTATCATTGTATAATATCTTCCCTTGTCCTGTAAGCCGTTTTAGGTTTCACATTTAAGTCTTTGATCCATCTGGAGTTCATTTTTGTGTATGGTGTGGGGTATGGATCTTGTTTTATTTTTCTGCAAATGGATATCCAATTTTTCCAGCATCATTTGTGAACAGGGTATCTCTTCCCCATTGAAAGGATTTTGGTCCTTTGTCAAAAATCAGCTGACCATAAGGCAGTGGATCTATTTCTGGATTCTCAATTCTGTTCCACATGTCTACGTGTCTGTCATTTTACCAATACCAGGCTGTTTTGACACCTGTAGCGGTATAGTAGATTTTGAAATCTGGGCATGAGAGACCTCTTATTTTGTTGTTCTTCTTCAGTAATACTTTGCTTATCTGAGGTCTCTTTTCTTTCCATATGAAATTAGTGAATGGTTTTTCCATGTCTCTAAAGAATGTTGATGGAATCTAGATCGGGATTGCATTGAATGTATAGATTGCTTTGGATATTATTGACATTTTTAAAATGTTCAATCTTCCTATGCATGAGCATGGTATATTCTTCCATTCATGCAGATCTCTTACAGTTTACTGAAGTAGTGTTTTGAATTTTTCTTTTTATAGATCTTTGGAGTTCCTGGTGAGATTTTTTTTTCACAATTATCTCATCATTTTAGTAACTATTGTAAATGATATTTATTTTCTTATTTCCTTTTCAGAGATTGTTTTATGGTGCAGAGAAATCCCACTGATTTTTGTATCGTGATCTTGTATTCTGTCATTTTGCTAAATCATTCAATAAGTTCCAGTACTCTTGCTGAGTCTTCTGGGTTTTCTATGTATAAGATCATAGCATCTGAAAATAATGATAACTTTACTTCGTAAAGGCATTTGATTTTCCTTTCTCACCTTATTGCTCTCGCTAAACCAAAAAAAAAAAAACAAACTCACTGCCTTCGAGTCAATTCCGACACATAGCAACCCCTCCTTGGGTGCCTGAGATGATATCTCTATGGAAGTGGATTGCCTAGTCTTCCTTCTAAGGAATGGCTTGTAGGTTTGAA
>NW_006921612.1:18375679-18376254 GCF_000298275.1 Orycteropus afer afer | reverse complement strand
GAGATAGTGTGCATCCTTATCTAGTTCCTGTTTGCAAAGGGAATGCTTTCACTCTCTCCATTAAGAATAATATTGGCTGTTGGCTTTGCATATATGTCTCTTATAACATTGAGGAATTGCCCTTCTATTCCTATTTTTCAGAGAGTTTTTTTTTTATCAGGAATGGGTGTTGGATTTTATTAAAGGCCTCTTCTGCCCCTATTGATATAATCGTGTAATTCTTTTAGTTTAATTTACTAATGTGGTGGATTACATTGATTTTTTTCTAATGTTGAACCATCCTGGCATACCTTGTATGATTCTCACTGGATCATGATATGTTATTTTTTTGATATGCTGTTGGAGTCTATTGGCTGGGATTTTGTTGAAGATTTTGCATCTATATTAATGAGGGATATCAGTCTTGTAGTTTCCCTTTCTAGTGGTGTCTTTGCCTGGTTTCAGTATCAGGATTACACTTTCTTCATAAAATGAATTTAGGAGGATTACATCCATTTCTGTATTCTGGAATAGTTTGAGTAGGATTGGTGTTAGCTCTTCTCTGAATGACTGGTAGTTCTCAAGTGAAACCATCT
>NW_006921612.1:18359457-18373498 GCF_000298275.1 Orycteropus afer afer | reverse complement strand
TTTCAGAGTTTTATATATATCATTCCTTTGCCTTCTCTCCTGCATGGTTTCTACCGAGAAATCACAGCTCTGTCTCATTGCTTGCCCTTTGCACATAATTTTTATTTTTCCTGTGCTGCTTTCAGTATTCAATCTTTGTCTTTGGTTTTGGTGAGTTTGGTGATATGTCTTGGTGACTTTCTTTTGGGGTCTATCCTGTTTGTAGTTCTTTGAACTTCTGGAATGGATAAATTCTTGTCTTTCATCTTATTAGAGAAATTCTCTTCCAACAAATCTTCAACAATTTTCTCTGTGGTTTTATCTGTCTCTTCCTATTATGGAATTCTGATTGCACATATGTTATTCCTCTTAATGTTATCCCTAATGAATCTTAGTCTTTCTTCATTTTGTTTTGATCTTTTGTCTGATTGATCCCTTTCCAAAGAAGTATTCAGGTGTTTGTCTTCAATCTCATTAATTCTATCTTCCATTAATGTGATTCTACTCCATTGCCCATTCAATGTGTTATTGATTTCTGATATCTTAATCTTCTGAATTTCTATTTGTTGTTTTTGTGTCATTTTAATTTTTTTTATTTTATCAGTTTTACTTTTATAGTTTTCCTAAATTGTCCTAGAGTTTTGGCTCTGTTTTCCTTAATCTTGTCAGTGTTGTCCTTGATCTTGATAAGTGTTTTCTTTATCTGTTTCTCAATCCATTGAAGGTACCCAAATATAATTCTTTTGAATTCCTTATTAGGAGTTAAAATGCTGCTTCTTCCTCAGGGATGTTTTCTGGGTTTGTATCTTGGTTCTTTGTTTCTACTACTTTATCTTGCTTTTTGGGGTTGATTCTGATGACCTGTTGTTTCTGAGATATTGTGGTGATGTTGTATTTATTTTCAATTTGTGGTTATATGTTGGTGTGATACACACAAGATATTTTTATATATATTTTTTGATATGTCTGTGTTAGCTGGGTACCATACTCCTCTGTTCACCAGTTCATAGCACTTAGGCATTCACCACTTATCTCCTAGTAGGTGTGCTTGAGAATGAGAGCTTTTGCACAGATCTCTGTTAACTGTTTGTAAAGAGCAGTTGTGGATGAGTTCAGCAGGTAATGACCATTGTTTATCGTTGGCCAGTTGATGCAAAGCAAGTGATGGCTCTCACTCAGTGGATGTGGCTTTCCAGTCATCAGCCCCCAGTGCAGTTGCCCATGCTGTACCTGTCAAGAGGAACTCACTAATGTCACTCTCCAAGTATGAACTACACTTGCATACATCCAAAATGCCTGTGGCCACTGCCTGCAAACAATCAAAATGACTGTGCTCTCAGAACAGCTACCAGCAGTACACAGGTCTATTTATCTTCTTCCCCACATTTCCCTTTCTGGTTGTCAGGCATGAACACAATTACTTCCCATGCAGTATTTGGTAAGCAGAGCTGATTCTGAGGTTGCTACCAGAACATATTTGAAATGCCTGTGCTTCCAGGACAGCTGGCAGTCACCTGTTCCTTTTGTCTCTTCTCTCGTTGTTTCATTCAAGTTCTTCTACAAGTTGGTATTTAATCCACTTCTTTCTCATTATTTTCAAAGTTTAGGGTTCCAGGATCCTCTTCCGTATCAGCTTCAATTGCTTTCTCATTAATTTATTGAAGAGAGTTTGAATAGCTTTTCTGTCTATTCCATCATCTTGCCGGAACTCCGTCTTGTCATTTTTTTTTTTTTTTTTCAGTTTTGGGAATCATTTTAACTTTGAGAAATATTTTTCTGGGTTAATTTCTGGGTGATGTTTTCATATCTCTTAGTCGTAGTTGTTTGTTTTCAGTTGTTGGTTTTCTGTCTGAAGGACTCCCTTTAGCATTTCTTGCAAGGTTGATCTGGTTTTTATAAATCCCCTTAATTTCTGTTTATCTGGAAATGTTCTACTTTCACCACCATATTTGTGGACAGTTTTACTGGATATATAATTAGTTCCCCAGCCCCTTCTGTGGGTTCTCTTCATCTTTTCATACTTTTTTGGTGAAATCTCTTGAGGCAAATAAGTGTCTACTTTTAAGAGATCTCAGTTATCTCTTTTGTCTTCTGGTATTTGTGCATTTTTTAGTTATATTCAATAGTGCATTTTTGTCATGTATTAGGTCCCCTATGTTTGCCCCTATTTTTTTTTTTTTTTTGAAAGTTTTTATAGTTTAATGTTTTCATTCAGGTTTTGTTCCAACTTGAGCTTGTTTTAGTATATGATGTGAGGTATGGGTTCTTTTTCATTTTTCTTCAAGTGGATATCTCACTTTGCCAACACTATTATATTTATTAGAAAGGCTATTGAATATAGAATTCTCAGTTCACAATTTTCTTTTTTTTTATCTTTCACAGTTTTATGTCATCCCATATCCTTCTTGCCTGCATGGTTTCGGCTGCGTAATCAGAGATTGGTCTTATTTGTAGGTGACATTTTTCTTCCCTGAGCTGCTTTCAAAATTCTTTCTTTGTCTTTGGTTTTACAAAGTTTGATAATTATATACTGGTAACTTTCTTTGGGGATCTATCTTGTATGGATGGATGGCTTTTCAACTTTCATGACAGTAGGGACGTTTCTTCTAGAAAGTCCTCAAACATTTTTTCCCCCCTCTGGCCTACTCCTATTCAGGAATTACAGTAGATTATTCCTCCTTTCCTCTTTATATTGTCTCACAGGATTCTTAAGCTTTCTTCCTTTCCATTTATTTATTTATTTACTTACTTACTTTTTCCTATACAAACTGTTGTCAAGAGATTTGTCCTCTAGTTGGTTGCTCTGTTCTACAGTTAATCCTATTCTACTCTTTCTCTTTGCAATGTGCTATCTATTTCTGCAATTTTCATGTTTAAAGTCTGGATTTCTAATTGCTGTTTTTGTATGATTTCTGTCTATTTATTTTCTGGTTTTAGTTTTGTGTTGATTTACTGATTTTTTTCTAGGGTATTGTTTGTCTTTTCCTTGATTTTGTTTGTGGTTTCCTTGAGCCATGTATCTTTTGTATTCCTTATAAGTTAGTTTACTTACCTCTTCCTCAGGGAGCTCTCCTGTTCTTCATTTTGCTCACTTTCTTGTCCTATCTTATCATGTTTCTTTGTTTGTTTAAATTTGTGTGTTGTCTCCAAGACATTTTGGAATTGTTGCTTTCGCTTGTTGATTATGTGTTGATTTGTGTCACTCTGACTTTTTGTTTTCTCTGTTTTGTTACATCTTTTGCCATTTAGAATCTCTTATTGTTTCATTAATATATATAGGTAACAGAAATGACAATGGAGATTGAATGATACAATTTTCCAAGACCAATGACATCATTGACAATAACACAAACATTTACTATGCCTGTGAAACTCACCATATAAAATACACAGAAATAAATTCAACTACATCTGTGGATAGAGATGATAGAGAAGCTAAATATCATCAGTTGGAACAAGAACTGGGGCTGCCTGTGTAACAGACAGTAAATTATTCCTATGCAAGTTCAATTCAAGTTGAAGAAAATTAAAACAAGTTTGTGAGAGCCAAGAGATGATTTTGAATGTATCCCACATGAACTTAGAGACCATAAAAAATAAATTTGATGCACTGAATCACTACTGACAAAAGACCAGGAGAGGTGTGGATTGACATCAAGGACATCATACATGAAGAAAGGAAAATATCATTAAAAAGACACAAAAGAAATGAAAGACCAAAATGTATAGAGAAAAGACTCTTAAACTTGCTCCTTAGTACCAAGTAGTTCAAGCAAATGGAAGAAACAAGAAGGTAAAAAAATTGAAAAGAAAATTTAAAGGGCAGTTTGAGAATACAAGATAAAGTGGTATAATGAAATACTCAATCTTGGAATCTGAAAACCAAAAAGGAAGAATATACTGAGTATTTCTCAAGCTGAGAACTGAATAAAAATCTCAAATTTCAAGTTGCAATATTGATAGATTTTACAGGCAAAAATTGAAAACCTCGAAAAGCATTGAGGAAAGGGAAAGAATACACAGAAATAATGCACCAAAAGGAATTGTTCAATGTTCAAACACTTGAGGAGAAAACAGTTGACTAAGAACTGATGGTAATGAAGAAAGAAGTCCGAGCTACTTGGTTACTCTGAAAGAATTGGCAAAAAAATAAAGCTCCAAAATTGACAAAATACAAATTGAGATACTTTAACAAGAAGAAGTTTGAAAGTGTCCACTCTTCTATGCCAAGAAATTTAGAAGGCAACTACATGGTCAACCACCTGGATGAGATACATATTTGTGCCCATTCCAAAGAAAGGTTATCCAATGGAATGTAGAAATTTTTGAACAATATCATAAATACCATGTGCATGCATACTTTTGCTGAAGATAATTCAAAAATACCTATAGCCATAAAGAGGGAACTGCTAGTGATTCAAGGCAGATTCAGAAAAGCATGTGGATTGAGGCATATCAATGTTGTTATCAGATGAATCTTTGTCCAAAATAGGCAATATCAGAAAGATGTTTATCTATGCTTTATCAACTACCAAAGCCATTCAACTGTGTTGATTATAACAAATTATGGATACAATTTTGAAGACTGGGAAGTCTATAACCATTAATTATTCTTATGCAGCAACTGTGCACAGATCAAGAGTCTTTCAAACAGAATAAAGGAATATTTTGTGGTAATAACAGGAGCTCTTGTGGTTAAGGCATTTGACTGCTAACAAAAAGTTGGTGGTTTGAACCCATCAGTTGTTCTGTGGGAGAAAGATTATCAGCCTGCTTCCATAAATATTTACAGCCTTGGAAAACCAGTGGAGGTCACTCTGAGTCATATTCAACTCGATGGCAATGAGTTTGGTGATGTGGTGTTGCATGAAATGTATGAAGCAAAATTACATCGTTTCACTATACTTATTCAATCTGTGTGCTGAGAAAATACTCTGTGAAGTTGGACTGTATGATGAAGAATGCAGCATTAGGATTGGAGGAAGACTCATTAACAACTCATTGTGATAGACAATGACACAACCTTGCTTGCTGAAAGTGAAAACATCTTAACACATTTACTAATGAAAATCAGAGATTAGAGTGTTCAGTATGGATTACATCTCAACATGATAAAACAAAAATCTTCAGAACTGGACCAATAAGAAACATCAAGATAAACAGAGAAAATACTCAAATTGTCAAAAAAAAATTATTTTCCTTGGATCAACAATCAGCACCAATGGAAGCAACTATCGAGAAATAAAAGGATATATTTTACTGGGCAAATCTGTTGCAAAAGAACTTTACAGATCTTACATAACTAAGATTTCACTTTGAGGACTAATGTGCAGCTGATCCAAGCCATTGTCTTATATGCCTGTGAAAGCTGGACAATGAAAAATGACAGAAGAACTGAATCATTTGAATTACGGTGTAGGCAAAGAATACTGGGTATACTATGGACTTCCAGAATAAACAAATCTATCCTGGCGGAAGTAGAGTCAGAATATTCCTTAGTAGCAAGGATGACTCAATTTAACTTACTTTGGGAATTTTATTAGGAGGGAGCTGTCCCTGGAGAAGGACATCAAAAGGGAAGACCCTCAAAGAGATAGATTGACACAGTGGCTACAACAATGGATACAAGCATAGAAACGATTTTGAAGATGGCATAGGATTGGGCAACGTTTTTTTTTTCTATTATATATTGGGGCTGTATGGGTCATAGCTGATTGTATGGCACCTAACAACAACAAATTTTACTTGATTATTTTTCAAAGACTTACTTCCTCATGGTACTCTTTTGTCTAAATTACACAGCCAGTCATCAATCACAGGTTGTGTTCAAATACCTCAACATAATAACTCTTCCATCCTCTGGGAGTGGATATGTGTTAAGGAATGCTTTCAGTTTTAAGGTAGTTTTTAAGTCTGTCCTTTGTTTAAATTTGCTCTGCACATCTGTGTCTCTTCTACACATGATCATAAGCTCAGAGGAGAAATGTGTGCAAAATGTGTGCTCCTTCAAATCTCTCCTTCGTGGAGGTACAGAGATTTTGTCAAGGAATTCTCTGACTGTCTCATTTCTTGGATTGATCCAATAAATTTCTGGCTACTCTGTCAATCTGTTGCTTGTCCACACCTCATGAGACAAGTATGCTTTAACTTTGTTGTTGCTGAACCACTTACCATCCCTGATTATTTGCCACCAATAATGATATGATTACTACTACTGCAAATAATTTTTCAATAATCCACTGTAAAAGAAGTTAAAGCCCTCTGCTGATATTGACCATTTGCCTCACCTGTGTGTAACTATCATCCTGATCCATCTGCTTAGAAGAGTGGGAATTCTGAGAATGGGATGATGGTATAGATCTGGAGGGATGGGGGGTTGAAACAGCTCAAGGTAAGAATGCCACAGATGCTCATGTTTCTTACATGAATTTGAGTAGTTTTTTTTTTTTTTTTCATGAATTGTCACTTTTTAAATTAGATATTTACTTTGGTCAATTTCCAGACTTTTAAAGGATAATTTGTAAGAATTTTATTAGTTTTATCATTGCTTTTTAGGGAGAGAATTTAATGCACTACTCACTTCACCATACTAGGATCCCCATCTTACTACTACAGCCTTTTTTGTAAATACGAAACAGTTTTATTAGATGAGTACTGGAGGGACAAAAAACATCCATAATAAAAAGGTAATTTTAGTTTCACAATGACACCAAAACTTTGGTCATAATACTTTCCTTCTCCAACCCTTATTCCTCTTTAAAGAAAACCAGTGGAGATAAATTCAAGGACAGATAATACTTTAGGCAATCCACAATGACTAAGATCATGGCCTCATATGATTCATACAAGCTTTATTATTTTCTCCTAGCTTTTTATTTATTCTTTTCCTGAATATCAGTCCCATGAGATGTCTTACTACAGACTCAACAGTAAGCTTTTATTGACACATGTCAATCTCTTTAATAACCAACAGGTACCTAAATGTGCAGTAAAGAATAGTAAATAAGACACATTTCTCCTCTAGAGAATTCGAATAGATGGTTCAGACCAGAGGTCAGAAAATATTTTGTTTAAAGGGCCATGTATTAAATCTTTTAGGTTGTACAGTCCATAGGGTCTTTCTCCTAACCACTAAAATCTGCTGTTGAAGCACTTAAAAACTGTAGACAACATGCAAATGAAAGTGGATGGTGTTTTCACAGAACACTGTTTACAAAACAGGAACCAGGTTGAATTTGAACCACAGTCTGAATTTGGCTGTAATTTGATGAACCCTGATTTAGATAACTAAATTGCACTTCCGATACTCAGTTTTTTTAAAGTGGATCATTCGTGGTACTGTAGTAGTACAGAAGAATTAGGAGATGAAGAAGGAATTTTCCTAGACAGGAAAGTTCAGATCTTTGATCTAGGATTTAAAAAAAAAAAAAGTGGAAATTGATCATACATTGAACAGCAAACAAACTATTCATGTCAGACGGGATAGTACATGTAAAGATGCAGATGTTTAGAAAGAGGACATTGGTTTTCTGTATTTACCACAAAGATTATAATATGATGGAAGAATGGTGGGTGGACTCCCCAGAGACTGACTTGAATAAATTTTCAAAGGAAGAAATGGGCATATATGGTTGGAAAATGAAAATGTCAGTGTTGCAGAAGAGGAACGATTGTTGATAGATCTTGGTACCTGGAATTCATCTCTAGACTTGCCTTCTGCCCTGGATCAAAAATCCCATTTCAGAGTACTCTGGAGAGAAGCAGTTCTAATAATAAATGAAGGAGCTATTTTATACTAAACAACCTGAAATTTTGAGAATATAAAATAGAACAGTTCTAACCCTGGTGCTCTTGTAAACCACATATTGTTTGATTTCTCCTTGTTTCTTCAAGACCTCTGAAAATTCAGTTCTAATATAGTTTTCAATGGTGAAGTTCTCCTCACACTACAAAACAATTAATCAGAATATGTTTATTTTCATGCAAAATCTAATTGAGTATTATTTTGAAAGCATATGAACATTAAATTAAGTTGTTGGGATGCTGGCCACCTCTAAGTGGTGAGAGAAAGTGGCAGTTGTGATTAAAAAGGGGTCTTTATGTTGTTGTTGTTGTTGTTAGGTGTGGTAGAGTCGGACTTGACTCATAGCGACCCCTCCTTGGGTTTCTGAGGCAGTATCACTACAGAAGTGGATTACCCCATATTCCTTCTGAGGAGAGGCTGGTGGTTTGAACCACCAGCCTTCTGGTTAGTGGTCAAGTGTCTTTGGCACTACACTACCAGAGCTCCTTTAAAAGTATGTTGTGTTGTTGTTGTTATTTGCCGTCGAGTTGGCCCCGACTCATAGCGATCCGTCCTTGGGTTTCCCAGGCAGTATCACTACGGAAGTAGGATTGCCCAACCTTCCTTCCAAAGAGTGACTGGTGTATAGGTACTATTTTATTTATGAAAATGGTGATAGATACACATGGGTTTGCATTACTGTTACTTTTTCAGTACTGTGTATTACATATTTTCTTTCATACATACATTTCAAGGAGCTCTGGTGGCACAGTGCCTAAGGCATTTGACTGCTAACCAGAAGGTTGACAGTTCAAACCCACCAGCCACTCCATGGAAGGAAGACTGGGCAATCTACTTCCATACAGATTTAGCATCTCAGAAACCCAGTGGGGGTCACTATGAGTCAGATTTGACTCAATGGCAGGGGGTTCAGCTTTTGGGTTTATATACAGCTCAGGTTTTTAAATTACAAATTATGACCTTTCTGAATTACTGTAGAACTCACTTCAGATATTTTTCCTGATAACACCCTTTTATGTATGAAGTAAAGAGTCCTGTCTTCATGTCTTGGAGTCAATTCTTTCCCATAGCTGCTTCCCTATAATACAGAGTAGACCTGCCCTACCATTTCCAAGGTTGTAAATATTTATGGAAGCAGATTGCTGCATCTCTCTCCTGTGGAGCAGCTGGTGGGTTTAAACCATCAACCATTTGACTTGCAATTGAGTGCTATTACAATTTCACCAAATGATTCAGTAATATTTTGTTACTTTTTTTCTTCCTTTTATAGATAGTTGCTTTTCTTTTTGAACTGACAGTTGAAAAGGTAGGACACCCGGGGTTTTAACTTTTTTATTAGTGTGATTTCCAACATCATTTCTCCACCTTCCAAATCTTTGTGTGGGTATAGTTTCTCTCAATGAGAGGAGATGATATAGTACTGAAACAATTTCTAATAGTCTTGGAATTTGTTGACACTTATATGCATATCTTCTCAGATAATTTTCTTGAAATATTGTCTTTTAAAGCAATACAAGAAATTAAGAGCCCGAGCTCCCTTGGCTAACCCATTATTGTAAGGACAAGGATTTTTAAGGCAAATAAAAAGGCTTTGAAATGGTTAAATGAGTTTTTACATAGAGTAAGAAAGTAGGAGTGAATGACAGGAAATATATTCATGTTAATATGCATAAATGAAAATAAGCTTGATATTCTACAATGCTGGACCCTAATGCCATGACCTATAACAAATTATGGATAACATTGCTAAGAATCAGAATTCCAGAAAATTTAATTGCACTCATGAAGAATCTGAAAAGATCAAGAGGCAGTAATTTGAACAGAACAAAGGGATACTGCATGGTTTAAAATCAGAAGGGTGTACGTCAGGATTGTATCCTTTCACTATACATATTCAAACTCTATGCTGACCAAATAATCAAGAAACTGGACTATATGAAGAAGAATGTGACATCAGGACGAGAGGAAGACTTATTAACAACCTGTGATAATATAACCTTGCTTGTGAAAATTAAGATGACTTGAAGCACTTACTGATGAAGATCAAAGACTACAGTTTTCAGTATGGGTTACACCTCAACATAAAGAAGACAAATGTCTTCACAACTGGACCAAAAGGAACATCATGATAAATGGAAATGATTGACACTGTCAGGGATTTCATTTTGCATGGATCCACAATCAAAACCCATGGAAGCAGCAGACAAGAAATAAGACCTAGTATTGCACTGGGAAAATCTGCTGCAAAAGACCTCTTTAAATTGTTAAGAAGCAAAGATGTCACTTTGAAGACTAAGGTGGCCTAACCCAAGCCATGGTAGTTTCAATTCCCTCATATACATGTGAAATCTGAAAAATGAATAAGAAAGCCTGAAGAAGAGTTGATGCCTTTGAGTTATGGTGTTGGCAAAGAATACTGAAAATACTGCCAGAAAAATGAAACAAACTATCCAGCAAATGCACCCAGAATGGTCCTTGGAAGTGAGAATGACCATATTTCATCTCACCTACTTTGATCATGAGGTCAGAAGGGACCATTCCCTGGAAAAGGACATCATGTTTGGTAAAGTGTGTGTGTGTAGGGAGGTCAGCAAAAAAGGGGAAGATCCCAACAAGGTGGGTTGACACAGTGGCTGTAATGATGGGCTCAATTATAGCAAGGACAATGAGGATAGTGGACAGCTGTGCAGTCTTTGGTTCTGTTGTGCATAGAATCCCTATGAATCAGAGTTGACTTGAGAGCATTTAACAATAACAACAATACCATGGCCAATAAAGCCTCATTCAAGTCAGTCAAGCCTTCTACTTTCTTTTTCTTCCTGAAATTAGTTTGACTTAAAATATATATATATTTCATTATTTGATATTATATTTGTTACATACTGTGGGAGAAATACTCTGCTATGCCAAATCAAAATCATTTATTTTTTGTGGAAATATGAGATTGCAAGTACAATATTGGTATAATTTTTGGATAGAGTTACTTTGACTTGTGAATTCTGGTGCTGTTAAAACAAATGGCATTTTCAGAATACAACCTTCATGTTAAATTTTAATTGCAAGTCTAGAATAGGAAACTAAAAAGAACAAAATGTTCACCAAGTTTCAGTGGTGCATATTCAGGTATAAGATGTATAGAATCTAGCTATGTAAATAGATGTAGCTGCGTAAAGGAAATTGAGGTACTACCACATTTTACCTTTACTGTGCAATTTATAAACAAATTTGTTGGCATGCAAATTATAACTTGTCCTACAAACTTCTTTCACTAATTGAAGCTTATAGAAGTTTGGGAAGGGCTGAATAATTAATACAAAGCTGGTATTCTTTTTAGTTAAGTGAAATATAGCCAAATTAGACATCAAAATTAGAAAAAACTAAGCTACTTAAAAACAGATACACTTTTCGTTAGAAACTCTACTTTTGAATTGTTTTCTGAGGAACTTGATGCAGAGATGAGATTGTAAAATCCTAAGTTTTGGAATCTTCTGGATGTCATGAAACATCAAGTAGCCCTGCCTCACTTTGCTCTGTGCTTTGGATTGGCCATGCCAGCCCCATCCATAGTTGAGCCAACCATAGTGTTCAGATCATTATTGGTTGTCTTCCTTCAATACTTTCCATTTGTTACAAAATAGCATATAGTATATAGTGAACAATAAAGCAAAATCATAACTATTATGAAGAGAATGTAAGGTCTAGAGTAATAATGACATGGGTTCACATTGTAACTTCATTTTACATTACCTTTGTTGCACTGGGATAATTGCTATTCTATCTTTCTTACTATATGTTTATTCATTTGTAAGTTGGAGATCATTGTAGGCATCATACAGGTTTAATGTAAGAATCAAATTAATGATGATAGTGACCATTCAAAAACCAAGGAGCTCTGGTAGCATAGTGCCTAAGGCACTTGACTGCTAACCAGAAGGCTGGTGGTTCAAGCCCACTAGCCACTCCTTGGAAGGAATGTTGGGCATTCCTACTTCCGTAATGATACTGCCTCGGAAACCCAAGGAGGGGTCGCTATGAGTCGGGGCCGACTCGATGGCAAATAACAACAACAACAATTATGTTTAGTTTGAGACAACATGTCTTAAAAGGATATCAGAAGCATGCACATAGGAACGGATAGAGAGAAAGGTGATGAACTAGTAAGTGCATGAAAATGGAAGGTTAATTTATGTAGGGGGCATCTTTGGCTTTGAACTAAAGACTATGGGAAGATTAAAAAAAAAAAAAAAATACAAACAGAATGGATTTTTTCCCAGAATACAAAGTAATTGAAGATGATATTATAGTACAAAATAGGTATCTTTTAGAAAGTAATTATATAATAATAACAATAATATAATATTTTCAAACAACCATCACTGTCCAACTCATCTTTCTTTTGTAGAGGGTTTGAGGAGACTTTGACTAGGTATGCTGTAAAAGGTATTGAATGCTTAGATAATTTCATCCAATTATGCTTGTTGGGTAGGATGAGCTAAACAATACAAAGTAATAATAATAGTGGTAATTACAAAAAGATTCCAATGTTCCTATGTTCTTGTTTAACTTTGTACTCCAGAATCTGGAAGTTCCTGCCATATATTGGATATTTCAAAAGTTAAATGTATGAATTGAATTCTCCCTTATCACTTTAGTATAACTCCCATGATCCAGCCTCTTTACACTCTAAGCAAACACATATGCACACTTATGTACACCAGCCATTCTACTAGAGCAAAAAGAGATTTAAGTTTGGCAATCTACACATTTGTTACTTAAGGAAGTTTGCAATGTTACATTGTACTAGGAGGAAAAACTTTGTTGTCAAAGTGTAAGACCAGGTTTATGAATGCATCTATGTATGGCTTAGTTATGTATGTAGGTAGATATTTGTTTTCAAGGAATAGAATACAAAGTTTCCTGTTTTAAAGGTCTTTTATCTTCCTAGTGGCAAAATGGAATTGAGTTGGAATACCTTGTGGAACACAGGCTGTACATTAATCCCTTGCACCTAGAAAATGAGGGCCTAAGTGAAAGAGTTTGGCAGAAATAGAACTAAGATTTGCCTCATAATAAATCCTTGGTCCGCAAACAACCAACATGATTCCAATGAAGTTAACACATTCTCACATCACCAAGCCAATCATTATTTTTTATGTTAATGCTAATTGTTTGACATCTTGTAGGGAAAAAATGTTTCCATGATTTTCTGATTAATGTGAGATGAATATTATCTCCACAAGCATTGAACAAATATAGGAAAGAAAGAGATTGATGTTCAGTGGAAATCAGTGATGACACTAATGCACTCTTGAAACAAATAAGTTGATTGATCTGAATCATTGCTTAATATCATTGTGTTTATAAGTGTACTCATACAACATACTTTTCATGAATATTAGAATGCATTTAAATATTAATGATTATCAGAAAAGACAGAAGAAAGTAGCAGGCAGAGCAATTCTGGCACAGAACTCCAAGACCGTATCCAAAGTAAAACTGTTGTGTGCTGTTGAGTCAGTTTCAACTCATACTGATTCTATGTAAAACAGAAAAAAACCACTACCTGATCCTGCACCATCCTCACAATCATTGTTATGCTTGACCACATTGTGGCAGCCATTGTGTCAATACATCTTGTTGAGGATGTTCCTCTTTTTGCTCACCTTCCACTTTACCTAGTCCTTCTCCAGGATTTGGTCCCCTGACAACATGACCAAAGTATGAGAGAAGATCATTCTCACTTATAAGGAACATTGCAGCTGTACTTCTTCCGAGATAAAATTTGTTTGTTCTTCACCAAAAACAAAATTGAAATGCACAAATTCTTCTGTGGTTTTCCTTATTCGTTGCTCAGCTTTCACATGCATGTGAGGCTAGCAAAAGTACCATGGCTTGGTCAGGCACACCTAAACCTTCAAGGTGAAATTTTGCTCATAAACACTAAAAAGAGAACTGTTGCAGCAGTTTTGCTCAATTAAATGCAGCATTTGATTTTTTTTTTCCATCTGCCAAGGCTATGAGTGCCAAACATTTTCCTACCCATACATATTATCTTGCCTGTCTGCCTATATATCTACACATAGATTAATGTTTGTTATAACTGATAAAACAGTATTGTGTATTAAATAGTATTTATCTTTGTTTTCTGTACCTCTTGTGAACCCGTGGAAGGAGCTCAGGTAGCATAATGCCTAAGGCACTTGACTTCTAACCAGAAGGCTGGAGGTTCAAACCCACCAGCCACTCCTTGGAAGAAAG
>NW_006921612.1:18356396-18358961 GCF_000298275.1 Orycteropus afer afer | reverse complement strand
TGTTCCAGCTGTCAATTCTTTAGGGTATATAGCTAGTAGTGGGATTGCTGGATCAAATGGTATTTCTATTTCCAAATTTTACATAAGTTAAATTTAATTTAATTAAACAACCAAGTTTCCACAGTGGTTGTTTCATTTTATACTCCCTCCAGTCTTGTATGAGAGCTCCAAACTCTCCACACATACATTAGCATTTTTTTGTTTTCTGTCTTGTAGAATGTTGCTATTATTGTTGAGTTGAGATAATATCTCATTGTCATTTTTATTTGCATCTCTCTAATGGATAATGTGAAACACACCATCAATTGCTCCTATGAAAATTCAACTTGAAGCTGAATAAAATTTAAATAAGTACACAAGAGCCAAAATATGACATTGATTATATCCCACCTGAATTTAGAGATCATCTGAAAAATAGATTTAATGTATTGAACACCAATGATCAAAGATTAGATGAGAAGTGAGATAACATCAAGAACATCATACATGAAGAAAGCAAAAGGTCATTAAAAAGACAGGAAAAGAGGACAAGACTAAAATGGATGTCAGAAGAGATTGTAAAACTTGCTCTTCAATGGAGAGTAGCAAAAGTGAATGCAAGGGGATTCAAAATGGAGTCTCATCAATAAGCACCATGCTATTTCCCTCTAGCATCTAAGTGCTTAGAAAACTAGGTACAACAGTTTGAATTAGGGATTTTGGTGCTCTGAACAGCTCACTGAATCAGAGTGCACCAAACGCAGAAGAACAGAATTAGAGGAAAGGTACAGGGAGATTATTATTTAACAAATATCTACCTGGCAGAAGACAGACAGGCAGCCAAGGGAGGCCATTGGAAACTTCCCTGGAGCAGTCACTGACTGGTGGGCTAGGGAGGCCACCTGAGATCCCCATGAGCCAAGAAAGAAGACACCCTATATCAGCATACCAGCAACCACACCAACATCCCAGCAAACAGCCCCAAGGAGATCCTCCTTGGGTGTCAAGTGCCTGTAGCACCTGATTTTATCAGTAACTTGGGTCACCTAAGTGCTAATGGGTGTGCAGCACCACTGAAACTCAAACAGAGAGCTCACTTGTGCTCCAGGAAGTGAGCTTGCACCCCTCTCACCGAGTCACTGAGTGGGCTTGGGTCAGCCTGGGAGACATTGTGCTTATCTTTGTCACTGATATCGGGACCACAGTTTACTAGCAGGTACTTCCCCAACTTCAACACAGCTGAAATCATGCACTTCTTTGGCACCACAAGTGGGTGGTATCACAGACAAACTCCTGAGCCATTAGCTGTCTGGAGGGATTGTGCCAGTGCCACAGGCAGATGGGGCAGGGAGAGAGAGGAAGCCGTGTCTGAGTGCGGTCCTGGGAATTTGCCTTGGATCGCCTTTTTGGTGCCAAAGGCCCTCGGAAGCAGGGTCTTTGAATGTGCCTGAGCCTGGCAGAAAGTGGTGACTCCCTAACAACAGGAATCTTCCTTAAGATTGAGCCACGGTCTTGTAAATAACTATGTCATCAATAACAGCCTGCACAAAGCCCTAGTAGCCTACCCTAGCAATACCAAGCTTACCTTCTTCTGCTCCCACCTTCTCTGCCAATAACTTCACTCATTCAATAGAAGAAACCATATTCAGTCAATTACCATAAAACCTCCCGCTTCGAACTCTAAACCCTCTTTATGATAAACAGAAACACATATCCACATTCCACCCAGTGATTCCACCATCACAAAGAAAACAGAAGAGTGACCCAACATACTTGAATCAATAATAAAATAAAATACAGCAGCTTCACCTTTTCAAAATATTAAAGTGTAAAACCAAGACAAGACAAATCAACACGTAACCAGCAGCTAAAGACAACCTAAAGAGACAGTGCTCTAACAGATTCCAGGGGCTTAAGAAGAGGTTCTGCTTTCCAATAACCCCAAGAATTCTCCAGACCTGCACAACTGAAAAGGTGCAACATTCCTTTGTTACTCTTATACCCCACACCCTCATGGTGAACAGAGGTGCAGCCACCCCACATCCCACCCCCCTTCTGGGACTGCAGGAACACTATCCCAGTCTGTGTACTCAGATGAAGCCTAGGTGCCCTACCCTGTCCTCCGCCATTTTTTTTTTTTTTTTCCTATATCATTCTCCTTATATACCTTTCTTCTCTTATTGCCCTCTCCCTAGATTTTTTTTTTAGTTTTTAGTTTTTCTTCTTTTTTCTCTTTCTTTTTTCTGGTGTTTAGTTTGCATGTATTTGTCTGTTTTAAAGCTATTATTATTATTAATACTTTTGTCCTTTTTACTATTCTTCTTCTCCCAGGTCCTAGTTTACTCCATTTTTTTTTTTTTTCCTTTTCCCAGTTCCTGGTTAAAAAAATTTAATTTTTGTTTTTTCTTTTCTTTTAATCCTTTTTTGAGTTTTTGATGAAAGTTTACATCCATGTTTTTTTATACACATTGTTTAGTGACATTGGTTACATTTAGGCTCTTATCTCTCTTCTCCAATTTCACTTTTCTATACTAAATTCTTTGAAACAAGGACGGAAATCCTATTTTCCATTTTTTTTTTTTTTTT
>NW_006921612.1:18350417-18351074 GCF_000298275.1 Orycteropus afer afer | reverse complement strand
TTGTTTGCCGTCGAGTCAGCCCCGACTCATAGCGACCCCTCCTTGGGTTTCCAAGGTAGTATCACTACGGAAGTAGGATTGCCCAACCTTCCTTCCGAGGAGTGGTTGGTGGGTTTGAACCGCCAGCCTTCTGGTGAGCAGTCAAGTGCCTAACTAGCTATTAGAGAGATGCAAATCAAAACAACAGTAAGATACCATCTTGCTCCAGCACTAGTAGCAAAGTTCAATGAGACAGAAAATAACAAATGCTGGCAAGGATGTGGAGAGATTGGGACCCTCATACACTGCTGGTGGGACTGTAAAATTGTACAACCATTGTGGAAAGCAGTATGGCAATTTCTTCAAAAGTTGGAACTAGAAATACCAATTGACCAGCTATTCCATTAGTAGATATATATCCTAAAGAAGTGAAAGCCACGACAAGAAGAGACATATGCACATCCATGTTCATCGTGGTACTATTTACAATAGCCAAAAGTTGGAAACAACTTATGTGTCCATCAACTGGGGAATGGATATCCAAACTATGGCACATACACACAATGGAATACTATGCAACCCCAAAGAATAATGTAGAATCTGCAAAACACCTCATAACGTGGATGAACTTGGAGGACATTATGCTGAGTGAAATAAGTCAATCACAAAAGGACAAAT
>NW_006921612.1:18347900-18349012 GCF_000298275.1 Orycteropus afer afer | reverse complement strand
AGACAAAGTGTATATGAACTGCTGTATGGAAAGTGTATTTGCTCTGTAAATTTTCACCCAAATCACAATAAAAAGAAATAAAAAGTGAATGGAAGAAATGATGAAATAAAAGAACTGAACAGAAGATATCAGAGGGTAGCTCTAAAATACAAAGTAAAGTATTATAATGAAATGTACAAAGATCTGGGGTTTGAAAACGAAAAGGGAAAAGCATGCTTAGTATTTCTTAATCTGAAAGAACCAAAGAAAAACTTCAAACCTCTAGTTGCACTCTTGAAGTTTTCATGGAAAAATAGTGAATGAATAAAGAAGCATCAGAAGAAGAGGGAAGAATATACAGAATCATTATATCAGAAATAATTGGTCAATATTCAACTATTTCAGGAGGTAGCATATGATCAAGAACAAATGGTACTGAAGGAAGAAACCCAAGCTGCCCTGAAGGAATTGGCAAAATAACAAGACTCCAGGAATTGAAAGAATACCATTTAGGTGTTTCAGCAAATGAATGCAGTGCTGTAGGCGATTACTCATTGTACCAATACTGTACTGTTTTGACTGCTCTGGTTGTATGCTAGGTTTTTAAATTGGTGTTTTGGTTACCTAGTGTCACTCTGACAAGAATGTACCACAAATGGGATGGCTTGAACACACAGGAATTTATTCTCTTACAGTTTTGAGGCTTTACGTCCAAGTTCAAAGTGCCATTCTCTAGGAGCTGGGTGAAAGTCCCTCAACTTCAGCTCTGCCTCCTGCTCCTGGCCCACTGAAGCTAGAGGCTTTTCCTCTCTAAGATAACCACTGGTTGCTGAGACTGACAAGCCCAAGTTTGACAAATAAAAAGGCACAGTCCTGATGTTACCAAACCACATGACAAGCCATTAATTCAAGTCCATTGAAAGTCCACTATTCGCAAGGCATGGCAGGCTGTTGAACGATGACTTGGCTACATGCAGGGTTCATGCATGCCAAAAGGCTAGAAAACATTCCCAAAGCTTCTTCTTATACATGGGAAGCAGACCAAGCCCTAAAGCAGCTACTCTGCTGCTTGTGTTAGACCCCATCATGGAGTTGATTGCCAAACTCATCATGGGGAATAACTATCACCAGCT
>NW_006921612.1:18345388-18346870 GCF_000298275.1 Orycteropus afer afer | reverse complement strand
ATAATATCCATATGCCTACAAGGAAGACCAGTTAATCCTACTATTATTCAAATTTACATACTAACCACCAAATTGAAGATTTTTTAACAACTTCTGCAGTCTGACCAAACATGCAATCAAGATTGTAACTGGTGATTGGAATGCAAAAGTTGGAAACAAAGAAGAATCACCAGTAGTTGGAAAATATGGTCTTGGTGATAGAAATGACACTGGAGATTGCATGATAGAATTTTGCAAAGACCAAGGACTAAATCATTGCAAGTAACTTTTTTCAACAACATAAACAATGGCTATACATGTGGACTTCACCAGATGGAATACACAGGAAACGGACCAGCTACATCTGAGGAAAAAGACCAAGGAAAACTCAATATCTTCAGCCAAAACAAGGCCAGGAGCTGACTGTGGAACATACCATCAACTGCTCATATGCAAGTTCAAGTTGAAGCTGAAGACAATTAAAAGAAGTCCACAAGAGTCTAAATATGACCTTTAGTACATCCCTGAATTGAGAAAGCATCTAAAGAATAGATTTGATGCATTGAACACCAATGATTGAAAATCAGAAAAATTGTGGGATGACATAAAGAACATCTTTGAAGAAAGCAAAACGTCATTAAAAAAGCAGGAAAGGAAGAAAAGACCAAATCTTCCTTCTGAGGAGTGGCTGTGGGTTTGAACCACTAGTGTTCTGGTTAACAGTCAAAGCCTTAGGCACTATGCCACCAGAGCTCCTAAATTTTAATAACCAAGTAAAAAGTAAATGAATAATACAGCAAAGAGTGCCTTCAGATAACCACCAAACACATGGAAATATGGCCAAGTCATTAACTGTTAGAGCAATGCAAATGAAAAACAGTGAGAGACCACTTCAATCCCATTAGGATATCTAATAAAACAAATAGCAAATATTGGAAAGGATGTGGGGAAACTGGAACCTTTGTCCATTGTGGGTCATTATGAGTCAGGATAGACCCAATGGCAATGGGTATGGTAGTTCTATTTTTATTTTTTGGAGGAACTGCATAGTGTTTTCCATGACAGTTGTACCATTTTGCATTCCACCACAATGGTTTCAGCCCTTTGTCAAAGATCAGCTGACCATAGGTCGATGGGTTTATTTCTGGATTCTCAATTCTATTCCACTGGTCTATGTGTCTGTCAGGGGCTCTGGGGTTGTTATGCCTAAGGCACTTGACTGCTAACCAGAAGGCCGGTGGTTCAAACCCACCAGCCACTCCTTCGAAGGAAGATTGACTAATCTACTTCGTAGTGATATCGCCTTGGAAACCCAAGGAGGGGTTGCTGTGAGTCAGATCTGACTTGATGGCAGTGAGTTTTTATGTGTCTGTTGATGTACCAAAACAGGCTGTTTTGACAACTGTGGCTGTATAGTAGGTTTTGAGATCTGGGAGTGTGAGACCTCCTACTTTGTTCTTTTCCTTCAATAGTGCTTTGCTTATCTGAGGTCTCTTTCCTCTG
>NW_006921612.1:18342629-18344107 GCF_000298275.1 Orycteropus afer afer | reverse complement strand
TTCTGATTTATGTTATTTGTATTTGCTCCTTCTTTTTCTTTGTTAAATTTGCCAATGTTTTCTCAATTTCATTAATTTTTTCAAAAAGCCAACTTCTAGAATTGTTGATTTTTTCCATTGCCTTTCTATTTTCTCTTTTATGTATTTGTACTTGTATCTTAATATTTATTTTCTTCTGGGGACCATAGGATGTTTTTCCTGCTCTTTTTCTAATTTTTATAGATGTTGGGTTAATGAGTTTATTTTTGCTCTTTCCTCTTTTTTGATGTGTGCATTTATTGGTATAAATTGGCCTCTGATCACAACCTTTGCTGTGTCCCAAAGATTTTGGTATGTTGTGTTTTCATTTTCATTTGTTTCAAATATTTTACTTTTAATTTCATTTTTTATATCCTCTATTATCCAGTTATTTTTAAGGAGAGCGCTATTCCATTTCTTTGTGTTTTCTTTTTTCTGTTGATGTTCATATTGTTGATTTCTAATTTGATAGCACTCTGATCTGAGAAGATGCTTTGTAATATTTCCATGTTTTTAAATTTATTATGGCTTACTTTGTGCCTAACATATGATCTATCCTAGAGAATGTTCCATGTGCACTGGAAAAGAATGTATATTGTGCTGTTGCTGGGTGCAGTGTTCTGTAGATGTCTATAAGGTCAAGTAGGTGAATTGTATTGTTTAGTTCTTCTGTGTCTTTGTTGAGTTTCTTTCCAGTTGTTCTACCTTTCATTGAAAGTGGTGTATTAAAGTCTCCTATTATGACTTTGGAGTCATTTATTTGTAGTTTCAATCCTGTTAAAGTCTGATTTATGTATTTTGGGGTTTCTTTCATTGGGTGCATAGATTAAATATGGTTGTGTCCTCTTCTTCAATCAATCCTTTAATCATGACAAATGTCCTTTTTTGTCTCTTATGGTGGTTTTTGTCGTAAAGTCAATTTTATCAGAAATTAATATTGCTATTTCTGATCTTTTTGATTTCCCTTTGGTTGGTATGTCTTTTTCCAACCTTTGATTTTTGTCTATTTTTATCTTTGTCTCTAAGGTGTGTCTTTTGTAAACAGCATATTGATAGGTTATTTTTTCTTATCCTCTCAGAAACACCGTGTCTGTTGAGTTCTGTATTTAATCAATTTATCTTCAGTATAATAATCGACAAGTATGAATTTGTTGCTGTCATTTTTTGTATGTTTTCTCATGGTGTTGACAATTTAATTGTTCCATATAATTATTTGTGCTGAGCTCATGTTGTTTATGAATTATGTTAACATTTCCTTCACTGCTATTTTTTTAGTATTTGTTAATGTTTGTGCTTATTTTCTTTTTTATTTTGATGTGAATACTTACCATTTTTCTTTGAGGTTAATAATCCGAGAAGCTGGACTATATGAAGAAAAACGAGGCATCAGGATGGAGAAAGAATCATTAACAACCTAAGACATGCTGATGATACAACTTTGCTTGCTGAAATTGAGGATG
>NW_006921612.1:18340042-18340941 GCF_000298275.1 Orycteropus afer afer | reverse complement strand
TCTCTTCCAACATATCTTCAACCATTTTCTTTGGTTTTATTTGTCACTTCATGTTTTGGAATTCCAATTACATGTAGGTTATTCCTCTTGATGGTATTGCACATGAATCGTAGGCTTTCTTCATTTTGTTTTGATCTTTTTCCTGTTTGATATATTTCCAAAGAAATATTGAGGTATTTGTTTTTGATCTCACTGATTATGTCTTCCATTGATTCGATTCTCCTCCTCAGTCTGTTCAATGTGATATCTATTTCTGAAAATTTAATATTAATATTTTGTATTTCTATTGGTAGATTTTGTATCATTTCTAATTTTTCATCTATTTTGTCATTTGGTTCTTCTATTGTCTTCTAAGATTGTTCTAGGGTTTTCTCTGTGTTTTCCTTGATCTGTCTCTCAGTCCATTGAAGATATATAAAAATAATTCTTTTGGATTCCTTATCAGGGAGTTTCAATGCTGCTTCTTCCTTAAGGATGTGTTCTGGGTTTGTATCTTGGTCCCTTGTTTCTACTGCTTTATCTTGTCTGTTGTCTCTGAGACAATGACATTGTTGTATTTATATTTAATTGGTGATTTTATGTTGGAGGTATTTGCCCAAGATTTTCATTTTGTTTGGGAGCTCTTGGCGTAGTGCCTAAGGCATTTGACCATACTCTTCTATTTGCTAGTTGGCAGCACTTATGTACTCACCACCTGTCTCCTTTCCAGTCATCAACCTCCAGTATGTCCGTTCTGTCCTAGGCAAGTGGAGCTTCTTCTTAGGTCCCTGGAATCTGAACTAGAATATCGTTGCTTTAAATATTCAATATGGCCACACCACTTGTAAACATTAAAAATGATAGCACACTCTGGACATCTGAAAGTCCAAAGCTGAGTTTGCCTCCTTTTTGCTGTTTCC
>NW_006921612.1:18332491-18339942 GCF_000298275.1 Orycteropus afer afer | reverse complement strand
AAGCAGGGGTGAAGGCACTTGACTGCTAACCAGAAGGCTGGAGGTTCAAACCCACCAGCCACTCCTCAGAAGGAAGATGGGGCAATCTACCTCTGTAGTGATACTGCCTCGGAAACCCAAGGAGGGGTCACTATGAGTCAGGTCTGACTTGATGGCACACAACAACAACAACAACAACATTAGGAAATATTCAAACTGTCTATTATGCCAGGATCACTGAAAGTCCACAGCTCAGTTTGTCTCCTTATCCATTGTTTTCATTCAGTTTCTTCTACTAGTTGGTGTTGAAACCACTTCTGTATTCTTCCTTTCAAAGCTCAAGGCTCCAAGATTATCTTTTGTATCTGTGTCAATTGGGTTCCCTTTTCTTTGTTGAAGAGTGTCTGTAGCTTTTCTCCCTTTTACACTATTTTACCATTAGAGTTCATTTTTTAAAAATGGAATCATGTGGAAAATATTTTGGCAAAATAATTAATTCTCATTGTTTCTTTAAATTTGAAATTTAATAGGTTGTTTCAAAGCAAGACACATTTAAATAGCAAAATACTATTTACAAATAAATAAGTTACTTCATGGGTACAATGGTAAAGAAATAAAATGACATATTAAATTGGAAAAAGCTGCTATGAATTCCTAATTAAGGTTTTAAAAAGCAAAGATGTCTGCTGGGGACTACCTCTACCATTCCTATCCAGGCTTCCTAAGCTGAGGCCTTGGATTCAGAGAATTCTCTGATAAGAAGACTAGATATTGGCTTTCACTCTCCCATCCAATGTCTTCTCCTTGTCAGAGAATGCTCTGTTCTGTGTTCACAGTAACATTCTCTGTCTCCATAACTATATGTGAATACTTAATTGTACTAAAGTAATTAATCTTGTTTTTTAAGAAAGAAGCTGGTCACAGGATGGGCACACTGTTTGCTCCTGAAACAAAGGCATCCTTCTGGTCACTGGATGGTCATCTGGTGTGAATCTGAAAACAAAACTACCCTCCATTTAATGACCTTTCTTTTGCTTCCTTGCTGTGCAACACATGGACCCCTCCAGTATATCTATATAAGCTACAGACATGAGTTTTCCTTTGCTCTCACCCTCCTTGTGCATTAAGGGATATGCATGGAAATGACAGAAGAGAATAAAAGAAAAGCTCACCCTTGAACAGGAACATTTTGGGAGAACCTGGCTTTTGATAAATTCTGCTCTGTTTGTCATTGTCTTGATTACTGTAAGTAATAAGGGCCTGTGACTAAGTGAGTGAGTAATGTGATTATTCATTCTGATCCAAAAGCCCTGCACCATTCCTTCTGATTTATTTCACTCATTACATCTCAATGTCACTTTGAAAGCTAAAGTGCATCTGATCCAAGCCATGGTGTTTTCAGTCCCCACATATACATGTGAAAGTTGGATAGTGAAAAAGAATGACAAAAGAAAAGTTGATGCATTTCAATTGTGATGTTGAACCTAGTGTGGCCTGACCACAGAAGAGCAAATCAGTCTTAGAAAAAATTCAAGTAGAATGTTCCTTTGACCTGAGAGTGGAAAGACTTTTGCTTGCTTACTTTGGACAAGTCACCAGGAAAAATTAATTGGTAGAAAGGGAAATGATCATTGGTAAATCAGAGTTTCAGTGAAAATGAGAGAAACAGTCAATGTAATAGAGTGACAAAATAGCCAACAGTGGACTCAAATGTACTAGTAATCATGAAAATAGAAAAAGATCAGGCAATATTTAATTCTGATATACATAACATTAAAATTGATCAATGTTCAACTATTTCAGGAGGTAGCATATGAACAAGAAACCAATGGTATTGAAGAGGAAGTTCAAGTTTCATTGAAGGTTTGCTGAAAAACAAGCCTCTAGGAATTGATGAAATACCCATTAATGTGCTTCAACAAATGGAAGACATGCTGTAGGCACTTACTCATATATGCCAAGAAATTAAGAGGACAGCTAAGTGGCCAACTGACAGGAAGAAATGGATATTTGTATCCATTCTAAAGAAAAGTGATCCAACAGAATATGGAAATTATCCAACAATATCATTGAAATCATAGGCAAATAAAATTTTTTGAAGATAATTCAAAAACGGTTGCAGTGGTGTAGTGCCAGAGAATTTCCAGAAATGCAAGCTGGATTCAGAAGAGGAAGTGGAATGAAGAATTATAATTTCTGATATCAGATAAATCTTGGCTGAATGCAAAGAATACCAAAAAGGTGTTTTCCTGTGTTTTATTGACTATGCAAAGACATTTGACTGTGTCAATCATAGCAAATTATGGATAGCATTGCAAGGAATGAGAATCCCCAAGCACCTAATTATGCTCATTAGGAACTTGTATATAGACAAAGAGGCTGTCATTCAAACAGAAAAATGGAATACTGCATGGTTTAAAATCAGTAAGGATATGTGTTAGCATTGTATCCTTTCATAATATTTATTCAATCTGTATGGTGAGTAAATAATCCAAGAAGCTGGGCAATATAAAGAAGAATGCAGTATCAGAATTAGGGGAAGATTCATTAACAACCTGCAATATGCAGATGACGCAACTTTGCTTGCTGAAAATGAAGATGACTTGAAGCACTTACAGATGAATATCAAAGACTACGGTCTTTAATACAGATTAGAACTCACCTCAACATATATAAAACAAAAATCTTCACAACTGGACCAACAAGCAGTATTATGGTAAATGGAGAAAAGTTAGAAGTAGTTAGGGATTTCATTTTACTTGGATCCAAAATCCACACCCATAGACAGCAGTCAGAAAATCAGACATTGTATTGCACTGGACAAATGTGCTATGAAAGATCTCTTTAAAGTGGTAAGAAGAAAAGATGTCACTTTGAAGAGTAAGGTATGCTTAACCCAAGCCATGGTACTTTCAGTCACCTAATATCCATGCTAAACCTGCACAACAAATAAAGAAACTGAAGAATAGTTGATACCTTTGAATTGTGGTGTTGGCAAAGAATACTGAATATACCATGGACTGCCCAAAGAATGAACAAATCTGTCTTGGAGGAAGTGCAGCTGGAATGCTAGTTGGAAGCAGGAATGTCCAGCTTTCATCTCACCTACTTTGATCATGTTGTCAGAAGGACCATTCTTTGGAGAAGCATATCATTCTTGGTTAAGTAGTAGGTCAACGAAAAAGAGGAAGCCCTTCAAAATGTGGGTTGACACAGTCGCCACAATGATGGGCTCAAGTATAGCAAGGATTGTGAGGACAGTGCAGGGTTTGAGCAGTGTTTTATTTTATTGTACATAGGGTCACGATGAGCCAGAGTCACCTGGATAGCACTTAACAACAACAACAACGTACATAATGTTGCCAGGAATTGGAGCCAACTCAATGACAACTAAAAACAACAATTTACCCAACCAAAACTTTTATATAAAATTATACTCATCAATATCCATTTTACTTTGTGTGTTTTCAAGAAAAAAAAATCACAATGATTACATTAGATATTTATGTTTTAAATCATTAATCTAGATTAAATTGCATATAAATACTGTATATCTCTGTTCTTTGATTTCTAACAAAATTTTAAAACTGCTCCCAAGTATTGTGACTATATGATTTTAAATGACTAAACAGCTAACAAGACTACTCTGACTGAAATGACTAAAACCAATATTAGATATTTTAATCTCCTTGCTAAACTACCAATTTGCTGTTACACATCAAACTAGGAAAAGGAAACTTTCCTAATTTTTTTTTTTTTCATGCCAGCTAAACTGAAAATTCTTCCTCTAATTTTGATGCTGCATTCTTCTTCATATAGTCCAGGTTCTCAAATTATTTGCTCATCACTCAAATTGAATAAACATGGTGAAATTATACAACACTGATGAATAACTTTCCTGATTTTAAACCATGCAGTACTCCATTGTTCTGTTTGAATGACTGTCAGTATAAATTCAGATTCCTCATGAGCACAATTAAAGTATTCCAGAATTCCAATTCTTCACAATGGTATCTATAATTTGTTATGATCCACATGATTTGGTTTGATTTTCTGGCTATTTCATGTTGATGAACTGTTGCAACTCTTTTTGAATTATCTTCAGACATAGTTTATTCATGTGTGATATTAATTTTATTGTTTGATAATTAATACATTCAGTTGGATCATGTTTCTTTGGAATGGGAACAAATACAGATCTTATTAACGTCTTGCAATATGCAGATGTCACAACCTGAAAGTGAAAAATATTTGAAGCACTTACTGATGAAGATCAAAGAGTACAGCCTTCAGTATGGATTACAACTCAACATAAAGAAAACTAAAATCCTCACCACTGGACCAATAAGCAACATCATTATAAACAGAGAAAAGATTAAGGTTGTAAAAAATTTCATTTTACTTGGATTCACAATCAATGCCTATGAAAGCCTCAATGAAGAAATCATATGACGTATCACGTTGGACAAATCTGCTGAAAAAGACCTCAATAAAGTTGTAAAGAGCAAAGATGTCATTTTGAAGACTAAGGTGTACTTGGCCCAAGCCGTGGTATTTTCAATAGCCTCATATGCATGTGAGAGGTGACCATTGAATAAGGAAAACCATAGAAGAATTAATGCCTTTGAATTGCAGTGTTGATGAAAAATATTGAATACACCATGGATTTCTAGAAGAATGAATAAATCAGTCTTGGAGGAAGTACAGCTGGAATGCTCCTTAGAGGTGAGAATGGGTGGACTTTATCTCTCATACTTTGGTTATGTTGCCAGAAGGGACCAGTCCTTAGAGAAGGATATCATGCTGAGTAAAATAAAAAGTCATCAAAGAAGGGAAAGACCCTTAAGAGACAGAGTGACAAAGTGGCTGGGAAAGTGGCCTTGAGGATGGCAACAAATGTTAGGATGGCACAGGACTAGACAGTATTTGGTTCTGTTGTACATCAGGTCCCTATGAGTCAAAACCTACTCAATGGCAACTAACAACAATAAATGGAAAGGTACTAATATAAGTACCATGTTGGCGGTGGAGTTCTTGGTGGGGAGGAGAGGTTAGGTGGTGGAAGAAGTGTTTGAGAAAATTTGTAGCTCCACCTGGGAGGCAAAGCTACCAAGCAAAAGTAGTGACAAAATGTGTGTAACTTAGAATAAGCTTTAAGTTAATGTAAAATACATTTTAACTTTAACTTAAATTACATTTTACATTGCTTATTATAGACATTTAGAAGAAAAAGGATAGTTGAGGTTAATTATAGTCAAGAATGGTTCAAGGGAAGAGAAGATATTTCCTTCAGTCTCAAAGTATAAGGGGAATTAGATAAAGTACGAGGAAAAGAGGAGGATATCAATATTAAAATCTTATGTGTCACTCTGTTGCTCTCTATGTAATTATTATTATTTTTTTCTTGTTTCAGGTCAGCTTTTCAAATGGATTAAATTCTAAAATGATCATTGTTATACTTGGATCTCATTGAGTTTAAAATTTGTAATATATCAAATATATCAATTACATTAGAATTACTATAGTCATTTTCGTTAAAATTAAAATTGGAACCATAAATCTGTCTGAATTCAAATGATTTCCTTCTGATTAATGTATCATGAATTCTCTGTGGCTAATAGGCTCACCTACAGAATTAATTGAAGCAAGAAAACATAGAGAGAATAACTTCTTACATTTTTTATAATGAATGTCCTTTTAACAAGATACTGATGATGAACAGGGAAAACTGTGGTAATACTACCAACTAACAGTTACATCAGTTTTGAAAATACAGAATAAATATCTTGTTATCTCTCTTAAGGAATTTGTACTTAAGAAAATCCACACATTTTAACTTCCCCCTGAACCTGATATTAAGTGGAAGTGAAAAGGGTCTGAGTAAGATTATGTAGTAAATTTTGCTTTTGGGTCTTCAGGGTGTCCTTTTAAGATCACAGGCCTTCTCTGAAGGTGCCTGTACCCACTCCATCCACAATCTAGAGGGGAACTCTCCTTCTTTTCAAAACCTACTCTCAAAATAAATATATTACAAATGACATACACTGTTCAGCAATGAATTTTATTTCAATACTATTATCCTCCACAGGATTTTTTAAAATAATTTGGAAAATACCCTTTTTAGGCAATTTTATGTCCTTTATATTGTTTAAGTTCTTGGTGTATAAAGATAAGCAACAGATGTTCCTAGTAAATAAATCTTATTCTACTTAGGAAATGTGTGTGTGTGTGTGTGTGTGTGTGTGTATAAAGAGAGAGAGAGAGACAAACTTACTGCCATCCAACTCATAGAGTCCCCCCTTGTATTTCCAAGGCTATAAATCTTTATGGAAGTAGATTGCCTCATTTTCCCTCCCATGGAGCAGCTGGTGGGTTTGAAATACTATGCCACCAGATTTACTAATATATACATGTTTTTAGGTGCTGTCAATTTGGTTCTGACTCACAGTGACTATGTACAGCAGAGCCATACACTGCCAGTTCCAGTGCCACACTCACAATCATTATTATTTTTGAAACTATTACTCCATTCTTGCAGCCACTGTATCAATCTGTACCACGGGAGGTCTTCAGCTTTCTTGCTACCCTCTACTTTACTTAGCATGATGTCCTTCTCCAGGAACTGATTCCTCCTGATAACATATCCAAAGTACATGAAGAAAAAGTCTCATCATCCCTGCTTCCAAGGAATACTCTGACGGAACTTCTTCCAAAACAGATTTCTTTGTCAATCTGGCAGTCCATATAATATTTAATATTCTAACACCGTATTTCAAAGCCATCGATTTTTCTTTGGTCTTCTTTATTCACTGTCCAATTTTCACATGCATATGAGGCTATTGAAAATACCATGGCTTGGATCATGCACACATTAGTATTCTAAGTGACATTTTTGCTCTTTAATGCTTTGAAGAGGTCTTTTCCAGAAGATTTGCCTAATGTGATATGCTGTCTGCTTTCATGACTGCTGCTTCCATGGATGTTGTTTGCGGATACAAGTAAAATGAAATCCCTGGCCATTTCAATCTTTTCTCCATTTATCATGATGTTGCTTATTGTTTCAGTTGTGAGGATTTTTGTTTTCTTTATGTTGAAATGAAATCCATACTGAAGTCTGTAGATGTGGATCTTCATCAATAAGTGCTTTAAGTCTTCTTTGCCTTCAGCAAGCAAGGTTTTTTCATCTGCATATTGCAGGTTGTTGATGAGTCTTCCTGCAATCCTGATGCTGAGTTCTCCTCTTTATATAGCCCAGCTTCTTGAATTATTTGCTCAGCTTACAAATTGAATAAATAAGTGAAAGGATACTACCTTGACACATGCCTTTCCTGATTTTAAATCACTCAGTATCCTCTTGTTCTGTTAAAAAAGAAACTGCCTCTTGGTCTATGTACAGGAAGCACAATAAAATTCCTCAGAAGCACAATAAAATCTTCTGGAATTCCCATTCTTTTCAATTTTATCCATAATTT
>NW_006921612.1:18317619-18324364 GCF_000298275.1 Orycteropus afer afer | reverse complement strand
AGGTGGTCTAACCCATGAAGTGTTCAATTACTAGCTGAAAGTTTGGTGGTTTGAACCCACACAGAGACCCCTTGAAAAACAGGCCTTCTGGGAAAAAAAAAAAAAAAATCACAACTTCTGATTTGCTTTTGAGAAGTCAAAGCTATAAACACACTATAGATTAGTTGTATTTTACTCTAACTAACAACAACAACAACAAATGTATATATGTATGTGTGTGTGTGTGTGTGTATAATTTTTATCTGGGATATATATATTCATTTATATATATGAACTCTGGTTGTACATTGCCTAAGACATTTGACTGCTAACCAGAAGTTTGACAATTCAAACCCACCAGCAGCTCCATGGAAAGAAGATGAAGCAATCTAGTTCCATAAAGATTTACCACCTTGGAAACCTGATAGGGATTGCTATGAGTTGGAATTAACTCACTGGCAGTGGGTTTGGTTTTGGGTATATACATATATATATTGTTGTTGTTATGTGCCATCAAGTCAGACCTGAGTCATAGTGACCCCTCCTTGGATTTCCGAGGCGGTATCACTATGGAAATAGATTGCCCAACTTCCTTCTGAGGTGTGGCTAGTGGGTTTGAACCACCAGCTTTCTGATAAAAAGTATGGTCAGCATATAAAAGTGAAAAATGGAGCCTTGATACTGAGATGTTTATTCAAAATTAATAATGCTCTATAAATGAAAGCATTATTCAGGAAATTCTAACTTATTTACAGCAACTCAGCAATATTAGCTTCATTAATTTCAATCATTTTGTTTTAATTTCATTCTCATGAAATATTCAATAACAATTAGTTATTTGTTTTTCTCTACAAAGAACATCCTGAGGCTCCAAAGCAACAAATGACTCTGCTTGATAATTATTTATTTCACTAAAATATATATATTGAAATTCAGTTATATATGTGAGGTTGTATGAGTTCTATTAACGTGAGAGCAATTACATGAAGAACTGAGAGCCAGAGACTTGAATGAGTAAAGTGGGTGTGGTTCCAAGATGGTGGACTATGCACATACACTATCCAGACCCTCTACAACAAAGACTTGAGAAACCAAGAAAATGACTGCAGATGACATTCCTGAAAAAAAGAGCTTCAAAGGAAAGAATAAAGAGGTAGATCAAATACTAATGGAGAGAAGATACTGAACAAAAACTGTCAACAAAGAGCACTAAGCTGCCCACTGTTACAGTGCAGCCTTTTTGAATTACAACAAGCAGTGTTCTCTTTGGAGTAGGAGACCAGTAATAAAAAATACATCTTGATTTCATGTTTGGTCTATTTCAGACTGCCAAATTGGAAAAAAAAGTCTTCAATTTCTTCATCATTGTCTTTAGTAATAGGTGCATAAATTTGAATACTAGTAGTATTAACTGGTGTTTTTTGTTGACATATGGAAATTTTCCTATCACTGACAGTATTGTACTACAGGATAGACCTTAAAAGGTTCTTTTTGACAATAAATGTGATGCCATTCTTCAATTTTTCACTCCTGGCAAAGCAGACCATATGATAATCTGATTCAAAATGGCCAATTTGTCAGTCAATTTCAGTTCACTAATTTCTAGAATATCGATGCTTATGCATTCCATTTCAATTTTGAAAACTTCCAATTTTCTTAGATTCATAATTCAGATGTCATGTTCAATTATTAGTGAATGGTTACAGCTGTTTCTTCCCATTTTGAGTCATGCCTTATCAGTAAACAAAGGTCCTGGAAGCTTTATTCCATCTACATCAAGATTCACTGTATTTTGAGGGGGCAGCTCTTCCCCAGTCATATTTTGAATGCCTTCTTTTTGAGGGAGCTCTGGTGATGTAATGGGTAAGGCACTTGCCTGCTAACTAGAAGGTGGGCAGTAATATACCAAATAGATTTCACTATTATATATAAGGTTTTTAGTAGCCAACTTTTCAGAATTGGATTGTCCTCTCCTTCTTTCCAGTGTGTCTTAGTCTGGAAACTTTAGTGAAATCTGTCCTCTATGAGTGACCTTGGTGATATTTGAGATGCTGTTGGCATAGCCCTTATGTCCTAGGTACATTGGCCTGTAGATACCCAATGCTACTCATTTATCATGTCTTTTCAGCATTGGATACAGATGAACTTTACAGTCATCTGTAAAGGAGTCTTTTATCTCTCAAATCAGGAATTTTGAGAATAGGCTGGTTATTTATAAAGCCTAACTGGAGTTAATGTTAATTTTCAAAAATATAAATAAAAAGTTGAAGCTCTGAAGATGGTGGAATAAGGAGACAAACTACACAGACTCTCTTTAAGAAAGAAAAGACAAACCAATTGACACAGATATAGAAGATAATCCTGGAACCCTGAGCTTTGAAAGGAAGGATATAGAAGTGGACTAAACTAGTAGAAGAACCTGCATGAAAACAGTGAATCAGGAGACAAATGGAGCTGTAGACTCTCAGCAATCCTGATGGCACAGACAGTTTGGCTATTTCCAAATGGTGTCAGGACCTAAGAATTAACCTAAAAATCAGCTGTTTGCCAAGGGCCACATGGAGGACTACACTGGTGGCTGATAACTAAAAAGGGAAACAGCAAAGAAAACAAACTGAGCTGTGGACTTTGGCTGTCTAGAGGGTGCAACCATCTTGAATGTTTACAAGTGATTCAACAATTTTGTATATTTAAAGTGAGAGCATTCTTTCACATTCCAGGGATCTAAGAAGAGTCTCCCTTTGCCAAGAACAGAATGGATATACTAGAGGCTGAGGACTGGAAAGGTGTAATATTTCTTTTAATTTTATAGCGCACACTCTCTTGGTGAATGGAGATGTGGCCATCCCTGACTGCCACCCTCCTTCTGGGCCAGCAGGAATTCCATCACAGTCTGTGTGCTTAGACAGAGTCTGGGTGCCCTGCCCTGCTCCCCCCAATATATTTTTGTTTGTTTGTTTGTTTGATGTACTTCTTTTAAAATTATTCTTCTTTTCCTTCTTCTTCCTTTTTATATTTGTTCTTTCTTCTCCCCTTCCCAGATTCTAGGTTTAAGTTTTTTCTCTCTTCCTTTTTCCAGGGTACCTTTTTTTTCCTTTCTTGTGGTTCTCCCTTGTTTTTATTTTTTGCATTTCTCCCATTTTTTTCTTCATTATTCTCTTACTTTACCTCTTTCATCTTATTCACCTTTCTGCAGATACAGTTTTTTTTTTCTCTCTCTCTTCATATTTCTTTTATCTTTTTAAGGTATTTCTTGAAATATTTTGTCTTATTTATTACTTTTCCTTTTTTTTTTTTTTAATCTCTCTATCTTTTTGGTGATTTTTCCTGTGTGTTATACAGTGTGTCCTTTTTGCCCTCTTGCTTTTATTCTTTTGGTGGTTTTTCAATTGCTGTTTTTGTGTAACTGAGTGGGAGACAGCAATAGTGCCTATATGATGCAACCATACTCACATGCCTTGCAGCCTCACCTACTGAGTGAGGGTCAGCACTTGCTTCTGCCCCAACTGGCCAACAATATATGACAGCCAATATGAGCCTGACTCACCCTTAACTGCTCTTCACAAATAGTTAACAGAAATCAGTGCAGCCTCTCTCATTCTCTATCACACCCACCAGGAGTCAGGTGGTGAGTGCATTAAGTGCTACTGCTTAGTGAATAGAGGAGCACAGTACCCTGCTTACTCAGATACATCCAAACAAAACAAGGAAAAAGCAAATCTTAGGTGAATCCTTCCAATATACAATATACAATCACCAATTAAATATAAATACAACAATGTCACAATGTCTCAGAGAAAACAGACCATGATAGTACACACAAAGAAGCAAGAAAAAGCAGTAGAAACAAAGGACCAGAATATAGACCCAGAACACTTCCCTGGGGAAGAAGCAGCATTGGAACTTCCTGATTAAGGAATTCAAAAGAATTATACTTAGGTAACTTCAACAGATTGAGAGACACATCAAGGAAAACACTGACAAAATTGAGGAAAATGCAGACAAAACTCTAGAACAATATTGGAAGACAATATAAGAACAAAATGACAAAAAAAAGAAGAAATATTAGAAATGATACAAAATCTACAGACCAAAATCCAGAGGATTAATACTAAACTTTCAGAAATAGATAACACATTGAAAGGATCAAGGAGTAGAACCGAATCAGTGGAACACAGATTTAGTAAGATTGAAGACAAATATCTCAATGCTCCTTTGGAAAAGGATTAATAAGAAAAAAATGATCAAGACAAAATGAAGAAAGCTTAAGGTTCATGTGGGATACCATCAAAAGGAATGACCTATGTGTAATCAGAATTCCAGAACAAGAAGAGACAAATAAAATCACAGAAAAAATAGATTTGTTGGAAGAGAATTCCTCTGATATGATGAAAGATGAGAATATACCCATTCTGGAATTTCAATGAACCCCAAACAGAATGGACCTAAAGAAAATCACCAATACCTATCAAAACCAAATTCACCAAAACCAAAGACAAAGAAAGAATCCTGAAAGCAGCATGAGAGAAATGTAGTTACCTACAAAGAGCTGCCAATAAGACTAAGCTCAAATTTCTCAGCAGAAACCATGCAGGTGAGAAGACATTGTTGCTGTTAGGTGCTTTAAGTCATCTCTGACTCATAGTGATCCTAGGCACACCAGAACGAAACACCATCCAGTCCTGCACCAGCTCCCTGATCCTTGCTATACTTAAGCCCATCTCTGCTGCCACCATGCCAATCCGTCTTTCATTGACCCTCCACCTTACCAAGCATGACTTCTTTCTCCAGGGAATGGTCCCCTCTGACGACATGACCAAAGTATGTGAGATGAAGGCTTTCCATTCTCGTTTCCAAGGAGCATTCTGGCTGCACTTCCTCCAGGACAGACCTGTTAGCTCTTTTAGTAGTCCATGGTACTTTCAGCATTCTTCACCAACACCACAACTCAAAACCATCAACTCTTCTTCCTCATTTATTGTCCAGCTCTCACATGCATATGAGGAAATTGAAAATACCATGGCTGTATCAGGCACACATTAGTCCTCCAAGATACATCTTTGCTCCTCAGCACTTGACAAAGGTCCTTTGTAGCTGATTTCCCCAGTGCTATACATCGTCTGACGTCCTGACTGCTGCTTCCATTGGCGTCAATTGTAGAGCCAAGCAATGTGAAGTCTTTGACAACTTCAATCTTTTCTCCATCTTTTCACGATGCTGCTTATAGGTCCAGTTGTGAAGATTTTTGTTTTCTTTATATTGATATGTAATCAATACTACAGACTGTAGTCTTCATTCTTCATCAGTTAGTGCCTAAAGTCATCCTCACTTTCAGCAAGCAAAGTTGTGTCATGAGCATATCATAGGTTGTTAGTGATTCTTCCTCCAATCCTGATGCTAAGTTCTTCTTCATATAGTCCAGCGTCTTGGATTATTTCCTCAGCATATAGATTGAATAAGTATGGTGAAAGGATACGACCCTGATGTACTCCCTTCATCTTAAACCATGCAGTGTCCCCTTGTTCTGTTGGAACAACAGCCTCCTGATCTATGTACATTTAAGTGTTCTGGAATTCCCATTCTTCTCAATGTTATCCACAATTTTTTATGAACCACAAAATCAAATGCTTTTTCATAGTCAATAAAACACAAGTAAACATCTTTCTAGTATTCTTTGCTTTGACGCAAGATCCATCTGACATCAGCTATGATATCCCATGTTCCACATTCTCTTCTGAATCCAGCTTGCAGTTCTGGAAGCTCTCTGTCAATATACTGCTGCAACTGTTTTTGAATCATCTTCAGTAAGATCTTCCTTGCATGTGATATTAATGATTTTGTTCGATAATTTCCACATTCTGTGGGATCACCTTTCTTTGGAATGGGTACAAATATATATCTATTCCAGTCAGTTTGCCAGGTAGCTGTCTTCCAAATCTCTTGGCGTAGGCAAGTTAGGGCCTGCAGCAGGGCATCCGTTTGTTGAAACATCTCGATGAGTATTCCCTCAATTCCTGAAGCCTTGTTCTTCACCAATTCCTTCAGTTCAGCTTGGACTTCTTCCTTCAATACTGTTGGTTCTTGATCGTATGCCACCTCTTGAAGTGGATGAACATTGACCAATTCTTTTTGACACAATGACTCTGTATTACTTCCATCTTTTTTTTGATGCTTCCTGTATTATTCAATGTTTTGCCCATAGAATCTTCCAATATTGCAACTCAAGGCTTAAATTTTTTGCTGAATTCTTTCAGCTTAAGAAATGTTGAGCATGTTCTTCCCTTTTGGTTTTCTAATTCCAGGTCTTGGCACATTTTATTATAGTAATTGGCTTTGTCTGTTCAAGCTGCTCTTTGAAATCTTCAGTTCAGCTCTTTTATCTTATCTTTTCTTCCATTTATGTTGGCTACTCATCACTCAAGGGCAAGTTTCAGAGTCTCTTCTGACATCCAATTTTGTCTTTTCTTCTTTTCTCGTATTTTTAATGACCTCTTGTTTTCTTCATGGATGATGCTTTTGATGTCATCCCACAAGTCCTCTCTTTTTATTCATTGGTGTTCAATGCATCAAATCTATTCTTTAGATGGTCTCTAAATTCAGGAGGGATACATCCAAGGTCATATTTTGGCTCTCATGGACGTGATTTAATTGTCTTCAACTTCAATTTGAATGTGCATATAAGTCCTGGATGGTCTGTTCCACAATCATCTCCTGGTTTGGATTTGGCTGAAACTGATATTGAGCTTTTCCATCACCTCTTGCCACA
>NW_006921612.1:18315408-18316608 GCF_000298275.1 Orycteropus afer afer | reverse complement strand
TTGAAATACCAGTGGCACAGCCTCAAGCCTCACAGCAACATGCAAGCCCTACAAGATGATAAACTGACAGACAAATTTGTCTCCCTTAGCTGTTGGAAAACTCTCCGCTCTTCCCTTACTTAATCCCTACCTGGATCCTGCTACTTTGTGGTCCTCGGTGCTTCTTCCTTCCCCTGTCTCTAGGGGGTGAGTCCAACTTCCCTCCCTTTACCTGCATCCTGCTGCTTTTGTGGTCCCAAGTGCTCCCTCCCTTTCTTGCCTCTGGGGGCTGGGTCCTGCTTCCTGCCCCTTACCTGCCTTCTACTACTTTTGCGGTCTCCAGCACTTCCTCCCTTTCCAGCCTCTGTGGGCTAAATCCTGCTTTCAAGAAAGCAATGGGATGGTATATATAAAACACGGAAAGAGAAAAATTTCCAACCAAGAATTATATACCTGGCAAAATTTGTCACTCGAACATGATAGCAAAAATAGGATATTTCCATAGAAAAAGAAATTATGGGAATTTGTTAAAAACCAGACTAACATTACAAGAGATGTTAAATTGAGTCCTTTGGACAGAGAACCAATAACGGGAAACAACAACCAACCATCAACACACTTTATGACATAACTCAGAAACTAACCCTGTTATGGAAGTATCCAAAGTAAAATAAGCTTACAAGATTGTACATAAGGAATCAGAGGCATCAATTGCCAAATGAGGATAACTAGAAACCAGAAGCAGGGAGAAAAAAGTGTAGTTACAGAATGGCTAAATGGTGAGGAAGTCAAGACAATTAGAAGACAGAATGGACTGTCCTAAATTCAGGGAAAAAATTATAAATCACAGGGTAACCTCAAAGAAAAATAAATCTTCACATCACAATAAAAAAGAGGACAAGCATAAATATTTACAAATACTAAAACAACAGCAACAAAGGAAATGATAAAATGTTTTATAAACAAAATGAACTCAACACAGAAAATTATATGGAACAAAGAAACCAAGAACACCACACACACACACACACACACACACACAAACTCATTACAAAATGACAGCAACAAATTCATACTTGTCAATAATTACAATGAACGTAAATGGATTAAATGCAACAATAGAAAGACAGAGAATTGCAGACTGAATAAGATAACATAACCTATCAATATGCCATCTATAAGACACACACCTTAGAGACAAAGACAAAAATAGACAAAAAA
>NW_006921612.1:18308747-18314738 GCF_000298275.1 Orycteropus afer afer | reverse complement strand
ACCAAAATCTTTGGGACACAGTAAAAGCAGTGATCAGAGGCCAATTTATAGTAATAAGCACACACATCGAAAAAGAAAGAGCTGAAATAAGCACCTTAACAGAACATCTCCAACAATTAGAGAAAGCACAGCAAAAAAAGCCTACAGTAACCAGAAGAAAAGAAATAATAAAGGTATGAGCAGCAATCATGAAACATAAAATTGAAAGACAATAGAAAAAATCAAGAAGAGTAGGAGTTGACATTTTGAAAACATAAATAAAATTGGCAAACTACTGATAAATTTAACAAAGAAAAAGAAGGAGAGAATACAACTAACATGAATAAGAAATGAATTGGGTGACATTACAACAGAGGGAACTGAAATTAAAAAAAAAAAAGATAATATCAGTATACTATGAAGAACTGCACTCCAATAAATTTTAAAATCTAGAAGAAATGGATAGATTTCTAGAAATATACTACGAACTTAAACTGACACAGACTGAGGTGGAAAAATTGAATAGACCCATAACAGAAGAATAAATTGAACATGTAATTAAAAAAAAAAAAATTACCAACAACAACAAAAAGACCTGGCCCACACAGTTTCACCAGAGAATTCTACCAAACATTCAGAGAAGAACAGACACCAATCTTACTCAAACTACGTGAGAATGTACAAAAGGATGGAATCCTCTCAAATTCATTTTATGAAGCAAGCATAACCTTGATACCAAAACCAGGCAAAGACATCACGCAAAAGAAAAACTGCAGACCAATATCCTTCATGAATATAGATGCAGAAATCTTCAACAAAATCCTAGTCAATATACTCCAACAATGTATATAAAAAAATAACAATATGTTACAACCCAGTAGGGTTCATAAGAGTTATGCAAGGATAGTGCAACATTGGAAAAACAATCAATGTCATCCACCACATAAATAAAACAAAGGAAATGAACCACATGATCATATCAATCAATGCAGAAAAGGCATTTGATAAAATTCAACATCCATTCCTGATCAAAACTCTCAGCAAAATAGAAATAGAAGGAACATTCCTCAACATAATAAAGGGCACATATGAAAAACCAACAGCTAACATTATTCTCATAGGAGAGAGACTGAAACCATTCCCCTTGCCAACAGAAACCAGGCATGGATGCCTTCCATCATCACTTCTATTCAATATTGCATTGGAAGTCCTAGATTGTGCAATACATCAAGAAAGAGAAATCAAAAATATCCAAGTTGGTAAGGAAGAAGTCAAACTATCCCTATTTGCTGATGATATTATCCTATACCTAGAAAACCCAAGGACTCAGGAAAAAAAAAACTACTGGAAGTAATTGAGAGATTTAACATAGTGGCAAGAAACAAGATCAACATAAAAAAATCAGTTGGATTCCCCTATATCAGCAAAGAGATTGCTGGAAAAGAAATAAGGAAATCAATAGCATTTAAAATAGCAACCAAAAGATAAGATACTTGGGAATAAATCTTGCCAGGTTTACAAAAGACCTGTACAAAGGAAATTACAAAACATTACTGCAAGAAACCATAAGAGAGCTACATAACTGGAAGAACATACCATCCTCTCAGATAGGAAGATTGAACATTGTGAAATGCCAATACTACCCAAAGCAATCTATACATTCAATGCAATCACTATAAAGATCCCATCAACATTCTTTGAGGATATGGAAAAGTCAATCACTAATTTTATATGGAAAAAAAAGGGACCTAGGATAAGCAAAGCACTACGGAAGAAGAACAAAGTAGGAGATCTCATACTCCCGAATCTCAAAACCTACTATACAGCCACAGTAGTCAAAATTGTCTGATATTGGTACAATGACAGGCACATAGACCATTGGAATAGAACTAAGAACCCAGAAATAGATCCATCGACCTATGGTCAGCTGATCTTTGACAAAGGGCCCAAATTCATTAAATGTGGAAGAGAGTGTCTGTTTAAAAAATGGTGCTCGCAAAACTGGATATCCATTTGCAGAAAAAATGAAACAAGATCCATACCGCACATCATATACAAAAACTAACTCCAGATGGATCAAAGACTTAGATGTGAAACCTAAAACTATAAAGTTCCTCAAGGAAAAACTAGGAGCAAATTCAGGGTCCCTTATATATGACACAAATAGACTCTCAAGTATAACCCAAAATGCACAAACAGCAGCAAATAAACTAAAGGAATGAGACCTTATAAAAACTAAATTTTTATGTGCTTTCAAAGACTTTTCCAAAAGAGTAAAAAGATAACCTACAGAAGGAAAAAGTATTTGACAACATAGCTGATAAGAGGCTTCTCTCTAAAATTTATAGAAAACTCCAGCTCCTCAACAACAAAAAGACAAATAATCCAATTAAAAATGGTCAGAAGAGATGAGTCAACACTTCACCAAAGAGGATATTCAGGTTGCCCACAAATACATGAAGAAATGTTCACAATCAGTAGCCATTAAACCAAACCAAACCCACTGCCATGAAGTCGGATCTGACTCATAGTGACCCCTCCTTAGGTTTCCAAGGCAGTATTACTATGGAAGTATATTGCCCAACCTTCCTTCCAAAGAGTGGCTGGTAGGTTTGAACCAAGCCTTCTGGTTAGCAGTCACATACCTTAGCTATTATATAGATGCAAATCAAAACAACAATGAGGTACCATTAACAGAACAGAAAATAAGAAATGTTGGCGAGGATGTGGAGAGAATGGGACTCTCATAAACTGCTGGTGGGACTGTAAAGTGATACAACCATTGTGGAAAGCAATATAATGATTCCTTAAATAGGTGGAATTAGAAATACCATTTGATCCAGCAATCTTATTACTAGGTATATATCCTAAAGAAGTGAGATCCAGGACAAGAACAGATATATGCACATCATGTTCACCACAGCACTATTCACAATAACAAAAAGATGGAAACAACCTAGGTGCCCATGCAAAGAAGAATGATTAAACAAATTGGTACATACACACAATGGAATAATATGCAACACTAGAGAATAACATAGAATCTGCAAAACACTGCATAATGTGGATAAACTTGGAGGACATTGTGCTGAATGAAATAAGCCAATCTCAGAGGAATAAGTATTATATTAGTCCACTATTATAAAAAGTCAAAGAAAGGTTTATATATGGAACAAACCTTTCTTTTTTGGTTAACAGGGGTGAGAGGGAAAGGGAAGGATAGATGGGTATTGATTTGGGTGAAGGGAAGGGAAATGTACCAAATGTGAGTGATCAACACAATGACATTGAGGAAGAGGAAGATATAGAGAGGTTCAGACAACAAAGATGAACCCTTTCACACATACAGTACTATGTTGTCAGTGATGGCAAACATTGATCTATGGATGGATAAATGGATGAACAGGCTGAATGATCAGGTATGTCTAGGCAGGGGGTAGTGTGCACATGATCATGTTTTGGATTGGCAGATGATGTTTCTTCATGCATGTTTTTATGTACTGTAAGAATGTCGAGGTATATAGTAGAGCTGATAAGGGACAAGTTTGTGGTGACTTTTTGGCTACAGCTAGCTTCCCAGAGGGAGTGAATAGTTGGACTTGTGGTTTGGGACCATGGTCTCAGGGTACATCAAGCTCAATTGGCATAACATACTGCATTGTTCCACGTTCTGCTTTGTTGAGTAGAGACTGGGATCTTATAAGCTTGCAAGCGGTAATCTAGATGCAATGATGGATCTCTCTTCATCCAGAGCAAAGAAGAATGAAGAAAACCAAACATTCATGGAAACAATTAGTCAAGTGACTGGTAGACCATGTGATACTCAGCCTATATGATCATAAGATCAGAAGAACTAGAGGGTGGCTGGCTACTACCACTGTCAACCATTTAGACAGGGATCTGTGTGTGAGATCCTGGATAGAATGGAAGAATAATGTGGAACAAAACTCAAAATCATCAGAGTAGGGGAGACAAGTTTTGCTGGTCTGATAGAGCCTGGTGAAACCCTGAAACTATGGCCCCTAGTAACCCTTCAGGTCTGGAACTGAACTCACTCCTGTGTCTTCTAGCCAAATAATAGACAGGTGTATGGTCTGAACAATTACATCAGGTATATACACTCCTTGGAGAGATCAATCACAGGAGAACAGAATGGCAGTGAATGCACAGGGAGACAGGTGGGGGGCAAGAGTGCATGTGAGGGAAGGATACAGGGAAGAGGTAACTATGGAGAGGAGTGGAAGAGAGCTTTGAACATTGTGGAGAATTGCAGTCAATGCTATGAGACAAAAATGTGTATGAATTGCTATACAGAAAAGTAGTTTGCTCTGCACACTTTCACCCAAATCACAATAAAATTGAAAAAAATAAAATAATAAAAAAGTTTAAGCCCTTCCCCAGTCGTGTAACATTGTCTCCAATTCTAAGCTCCTTCCAAATCCAGCCTTCCTACTAGATTTCTTAATAGTTTCCAATAAATTGAGGTGATTTTAGTCTTTGTCTTATTATTCAAGTCATTGAACTTCCAGACTTTGTCAAATATTCTAGATTTTGAAGGTACTTCCAAGTTTAAAACTGACAATAGGCGTTCTATATCCAAAATTAAATAATTTTTATGTATTGATTAAACTGGATTCTCATTAGAAGTTCATAATATTATAGAGGAGGAAATGTGTAGTATCTTAGACATATTCCAAATTGTTTAACTGGAGGGGAAAGGGGATTAAAGGAAAGACATGTGAGTATCATGCCACAGGCTTAACATGTAGGAAGATTAAAAACATATTAAAAAACTACAAGAAATGTTTGGTGGAACATCCTACTTCTTATAGGTTACATTTCATCTCTAAAATAAATATAGAGACTTCTGTTACCTATAATCTTGGTGTGAATCAATAGTATTAGATTGCTTCAGTAAACATGAATGGAATAAAGTATTTTTATTCCACTCACATGTGGAATAATTTGCATGTGACACCTCATTCCAAAGTGTTGACACCTGGAAAGTGGAATATTGAGAGTGTGAAGTAGTTTCTGTCTATAAGATGATTTGAATATACTGACTTGTACCACATTTATGCTGCCACAATTTTAAATTATTAGAGAAAGAGACATTAAAAAAAAAAAAAAAAACTTGTGATTTGAACTTAAATATTAAATGAGTCATGGTAATGTCTATAATGTGGAATAGAAATGATCATTATATATTGCCAAAAGAGAAGATCTGCAAAACACTTTGATAAGTTATTGAAATTTTGTTTCTTTCTAGAAGGTTAGAGCATTTTTTAGAAGAACTGTTATCAGAGAATGCCATCAGGGCAGTGTTGAATATTAAATTGTCATTGGGAATTTTAAAACACCAGGGCTCTGCCCCATCCTAGATCAATTAATTTTGCATTTCTTGGAATGGAAGGCTAATGAAGGTAAGCCCCCAGGGCCAGGTTAGCTTGGACACTGTGTTCACCAGGAGCAGCTTGGAACAATGAAATTCATACCTCTCTTGACAATTCAATGAAATAAAATGGCCAGAGACTAACAACAGAAAAGTACTAAAAGATAGATCTATGGAGCAATTGCCCTTTCAAAGGCAGGAAATAGGTAATAGATTGACAGCTAGAAAGAGTGGAAAGATATCAGAAAAATTACTGATCAGAAAGGGAAGGTGTGGAGAAATAATTTAGATTAATAAAAATTAGAAATAATCATAAGAACTGAGAACATTTTCTTCTCAGAGGATTCTCCTTAATTAAAAGGATCCCTAGATGCTTGGAGGAGTTCTGGTGGTGTATACTTAAGGCATTTGACTGCTAACCAGAAGGTTGGTGGGTTTGAACCACCAGCCACTCCTTGGAAGGAAAGTTGGCTGTAGCAGTGAGTTTGACTTTCTTGTTTTAATTGCTTAGAGGTTAAGTATTCGACTGTAACTAGAAAATTGATGGTATGAATTCATCAGTACTCTGTCGAAAAAAATGCAGAAATCTGCTTCCATAAAGTTCTGCAGCCTTGGAGTCT
>NW_006921612.1:18305155-18307837 GCF_000298275.1 Orycteropus afer afer | reverse complement strand
TCACAATTGACTCAATGACAGTGAGTTTGGTTTATCTGTTTACCCTATTCATTCAGTGAAACAATTCTTTTTCTATATGTTGGATATTTGTACAAAAAAATATTTGAGAAATCAAGGAAAGTGGAAATTAATTTATGTAAAACAAAAGCACACCAAAACAAAGGAAAAACTTAAAAAAAAATTCATCTGCATCCTATAAAGTTTACACAGTTTTGACAACGTCCTTTTCTTATGTAATTAATATAGAAAGATATTAAATTGTGTTATAACTTAATTCAAATAAACTTGTTTTAATGATCCTGTAAATACAAGATTAATAATCCAGAAGATAGCCCAAAATGGTGGCTTAGTCACACAAACCATGGCATCAAAGAGTGGAGAAGCCAAAATGAAGCAGATACTGATGGCAATCTGGGTACCCAGAATAATAAACAAAAAGATGAATAATTAGATCAATCACTGATAGGAATGTGAAACTGGATGAAAACAGCAACTAATGGGATTTATGCCTGTAGGTAACTTACCAGCTGGCCTGCCATAGTGTGGACATCTTGAGAAAAAGGAAGGAGCTTTCCTGGGTGAGGAGTATAGAGAGGTAATCACAGAATCCCCAGTAGGAGACAGAGACACTGTGCAGGCAAACATGGAACACAGCAAGGTGAGCAGAACATAAAGTCAATCTAAGGTTGGAAAGTGCAGGAAGGCAGTAAGAGCCCAAGGAATCCAGACAATAATAGAGCATGGAGGGAACCAGAATACAGAAACAGAACTTACAGAGGTCCCTGATCATTTGAATGGGTGATATTGGCACAGTGGAGGATCCTTGGAGTGATGAATAAAAATCCCTCACCTGCTTGGACCTTGCAGAGTACCCTCTTCTCATATTTGGCCAAGACTGGGTCCTGATTGTTGGCTGCACTCTGTAGGGAGTGACTTAGTGCTCATGTCAGCAACTGGGGAACATGCTACCCCCTTTTCACCCTTACCTTCTTGAGACCAGTGATAAACCTCCCTCCCTTCCCGGCCCAGTAATCTATGGTGCCTGCTTCTGAGCTGTCAGACTTGCAACCAGAGTCTTGTGCCTGCTAAGACCACCCCAGCACTGTCACATCCCTGGAAATCAGCTGCTTGTGCTCCTACTGCCATACCAGCAACTGGAGGCTCCTCCACTAACACTTCACCACCTAGTATCAACCAGCAGTGTGAATTCCTTTCCACCCACCTGGTTTGAACTGTGGATGCCTTTCTCATCCTACCAGCAACCATTGGGGTTCACACATAGGATCCTCTCCCTGTACCCATTCCCCAGTGACCTGGGCCAGACAGCCACATCACCTTGCTAGCAACACCAATCACATGTTGACAAGTACCTTTTGAATTTCTGCTAGGCAATGAGCAGGAAATCCTGGTGCTCTCATTCAATACCTACACAGCTGCAATGTCACATATCCAACACCCAAACAATTCCCACAGGCCATCTGAATTTGCACTGAAACCCCTTGATACTCCACCAAATATTGAGATGTCAATTTCTACATGCACAGAAGGCCTACCCAGTCCATTTGTGTAATACTGCTTTCAGTGGATACAGAGACAGCCTGCTGTGACCTTCAGAGAATGCACTAACTGCTAGCACCAAACTTGAAGGCCATACAGTCCCAAAATGACTGTGAATGGACTGACCACCCAATACTTATGACCCATTATCAAGGAAAGAACAAGCTATCACACCTCCATTCAATCTGTTAAAGGAAGACATATGATCCTAACCACAATGAATTCATGTGTGTGTGACCTATCATACCCAGTAGTGAGAGGAAATCACACTTAGCCAATAAACACCACTGATGTCACTTATAGATAAAAACCACAGAAGAACAACAATTAAAATAATATAAAGGAAAAAAAAAAAAAGAAACATAATTGAATCGATAGAAGAAATAATCATTGAAATAGAGGACACATTTCTTGCTATTAATTTGAAGACCAATCAGAAAAAGACTGAAGAATAATGAAGAAAGTCTTAGGGTTATGTGGGACACCATTAAAAGGAATAATTTACACATAATAGGAATTCCAGAAAAAAATGGGAGAAAAAAAGAAATAATTTTTTTTAAGATATAATGGCAGGAAACTTCCCAAATATCACAAAGAGGAGAAAATTTCCATCCAAAGAACATAATCCAAAAGGGGATAGACCACAAAACAAAGTCACTAAGGTATATCATAATCAAACTTTCCAATACCAAATACAAAGAAACAATTTTGAGAGCAGCTTGTGAAAAATGAAATAACACCTACAAAGTAGTACCAATAAGAATAAGTGCTGATTTTTCAGCAGAAACCATACATAAAGGCAAGAAGTCAGTGGCATGATATATATATAATCCTGAAAGAAAATAATTGCCAATTAAAAAGCATATATCCAGCAAAATTGTCTTTCAAATATATTGGTGAAAATAGTACGTTCCTGGGGGGAGGACACAAAACAGGAATTAAGGGTATTTGTGAAAACTAAATTAATTTTAAAATAATTATTAAAGGGAGTTTTTCAGACAAAAGATCAATGACATCAGACAACTTGAGATTAAAACATATGATAGCATCACAAGATACCAAACCAGATAAAGAGTTTTCAGAACTAAAATAAAAGTGCAAACCTGAAAACAGGGAACCAGAGAT
>NW_006921612.1:18301948-18304645 GCF_000298275.1 Orycteropus afer afer | reverse complement strand
GGCAATAGTAATATTTGATAAAAAGACTTCAAGTTAAAATACATTATAAGAGAAAAAGGAGAACATTATACAAAAAGTCTGGCACTGGTATGAAGACCGACACATAGACCAAGGGAATAGGACCCAGAAGTAAATCCATTCAGCTACAGACAACTGATCTTTGACAAAGAGTTGAAGTCCATTGAATGAGGTGAGATAGTTTCTTTAAGAAATGATGCTGGAAAAACTGCACATCCATTTGCAGAAAATTGAAACAGGATCCATACCTCACACTATACACAAAAACTAAAAAAGAACCAAAGTGCTAAATGTTAGCACAAGGACAAAAGGGCCAGAGAATCACTTACTAGACAGTGGACACATATTAATTCTGGTGAAAGGAAAGGCAATTCACAATATGGGAAAAGTAAGCACAATATGACCTTGACTAAAGTAGACATTGAGAGGTAAGCAAGAGTAAATGACCACTATAATAAAGGCTACAACACATATAATTCTGCAAAAACAATTAAAAAAGAAATTGTAAGACAAGGTTGTGGGGAGATTGGAACTCTTTTAAACTACTGGTGGGATTATAAATGGTATAACCACTATAGAAAACAGTACTTCCTCAAATAGGTAGAAATAGAAATACCATATGATCCAGAAATCCCACTCCTAGGTATACATCCTAGAGTTATAAGAGTAGTGAAATGAATGGACATTTGCACACTCATATTAATTGCAGCATTATTCACAATGGTAAAAAGATGGAAACAACCTAAGTGTCCATCCACCTTATGAATGTATAAACCAAATGTAGTACATAAATAAAATGGAACATAATGCAATGAAAAAGAATGATGATAAGTCTGTGAAACCTCTTAAAACATTGCTGAATCTGGAGGACTTATGCTAAGTGAAATAAATCAGTCACAAAAGGACAAATATTGTATGATACCACTTTTATGAAAAATCATGTATACGTTTACACAAAAAAAGCAATATTCTTTAATCGTTACCAGGAAGGGAGGACGAAGGGATGGAGAATAACTTACTAGATAGTGGACACATGTTAATTCTGGTGAAAGGAAAGGCAATTCACAATGTGGGAGAAGTAAGTACAATATGACCATGACTACTGAAGACACTGAGAGGTAAGCAAGAGTGAATGACAACTACAGTAAATGCCATAACATATACAATTCTGCAACAACAGTAACCAAAACCAAAAATACACAGGTAGTTATGTATGATTTATTGGTGTGAGAAGGCATTTGTGAGTACATGTAAGGGTATATGTGTAGTTGTGCACATTTATTATGCATATTTATATCTGCTGCATATATATTCATATATATATAATAGAGCACATAGGGGTCAGAGTTATAGAAACTTCTTAGATGTATCCAAACATCTCACTGGCCTGACTTAATGGGTTTGAAAGCTAAAGACCACAGTCTCAGGGGAAATCTAGGTCAATTGGCATAACATAGTTCATAAAGATACATCCTAGTTTAATGAGTAGCATCTGTGGTTTTAAAACTTAGGAACATCCAGCTAAGATATAACTATTGGTCTCTTCCCATCTATAGGAAAGGAGAGTAAAGAAAACCAGACTCAAGGAAGCAATTTGTCCAAAGGACTAATGGCACACACAAACCACTAACTGGAGGGTGCCAAGTTACCACTACCATTTACTGTGGCAGGGACACATAGAAGGACCCAGTTAGATTGGGGGCGGGGTGGAGAATGTAGAACAAAACTCAAAATCATAACAAGGACCAGAATTACTGGACTGATAGAGACTTGAAAAATCCCCAAGACTATCATCCAAAGACATTCTTTTGAACTGGAACTTAAGCCACTCCCAGAGGTCACTTTTCAGCCCTTGGCCTATAAAATAAAAATATATATTGACAGGGAACTTCCAGAAGTTGATGCTGGATTCTGAAGAAGGTGTAAAATGAGGAATATTGTTGATTATGTGAAATGAATCTTAGGTAAATCATATATAAGAGATGTTTTATAGACTTATGCAAAGGCATTCAACTGTGTGGTTCATAACAAAGTAGGGTAACATTGCAAAGAAGGGGAATTCCAGAACACTTAGCTGTGTTCATAAGGACTTGTACATAGACCAACAGACTGCCATTCAACTTGTGTAAGGGAATATTGCATGTCTTAAAATCAGGAAGGGAGTGCATCAGGGTTGTATCCTTTCACCACACTTATTCAATCTGTATGCTGAGCAAATAATCTGAGAAGCTGGACTATATGAAGAAGAATGTGGCATCAGGAGGAAGACTCATCAACAACCTATGATGTGCAGATGACACAGCATTGCTTGCTGAAAGTGAAGACTTGAAGCACTTACAGAATGAAGGTCAAATACTACACCCCTCAGTATGAATGACACTTCAAAATAAAGAAAACTAAAATCCTCACAACTGGGCAAATAAGCAATATAATGATAGATGGAAAAATGAATGGATTTCTCAGAGAATTTGTTTTACTTGGATCCACAATCAACACTCATGGAAGCAACAGTTAAGAAATCATAAATTGTATAGCCCTGGGAAAATTTGCTGCAAAAGACCTCTTTAAAGTATTCCAGAGGAAAGATGTCACTTTGAAGACTAAGGTGCATCTAATCTAAGCCATGGTATTTTCAGTAGCCTCCGGAGCTCTGGTGGCATAGTACCTAAGGCATTTGAT
>NW_006921612.1:18299572-18300818 GCF_000298275.1 Orycteropus afer afer | reverse complement strand
CAGGACCAGGCAGTGTTTCATTCTGTTGTACACAGGGTCACTAGGAGTCAGAATCAACTCCATAGGACCTAACAACATATAGCAAACAGTATACCCATAAGGAGACGAATATGCTCCTTAGAACCAGATGGGAAACATTTGTCCAGAAACAAAGATAAGAAGGCAAGGAAGAGCAGGGCAACTCAAACTAAAACCAAACTCACTATCACGGAGTTGGATCCGACTCACAGCGACCCATCCTTGGGTTTCCCAGGCAGTATCTCTGCAGAAGTAGATTGCCCAATCTTCCTTCTGAGGAGTGGCTGGTGGGTTTGAACCACCAGCCTTCTGGTTAGCAGTCAAATGCCTCAGGCACTATACTACCAGAGCTCCTAGCAGGGCATCTAGAGGGGTGGAAACAGGGAAGGCAGGGTGGAAATGGGAAGAGAGCTGATACATTGCAGGGATAGCAATCAATGTCACAGAATAATTTGTGTAAAAATTGTTGAATGGAAAAGTAATTTTCTGTGAAAACCTTCACCTAAAACACAATAAAATTGTGTTAACAAAAACAAACAAGATCAGTAATTTGCGTGAGAATCCTCATCTCTCAGTTACTAACTGAAGTATCAGGTTTGAGTCCACCTGAAGATGCCTCAGAAGAAAATCCTGCCCATCAGCAAACAAGTAACTCTCTCAGAAGCTTTTGAGTCTGTTGCCCTATACTTTCTCTGGTGCTCACAGATGTTACACACAGTGAGGAGCCCCCAGGCTGAAAGTCCAACTGAGGCTAGGTAAGACACTTCAGGGAATAATATCCATTCTTAGAAATTCTTTAATGATTTTATGGGAATATAAATTAAAAGCGAAGATACAGGATTAATTATTTACATGCAAGAAAAATTCTTCCTTTTATTAAAAAAAAATTTAACATGTTTACTTAGCTATTATTTAATAGACATGTAATGCAACTATTTTTTACAAAAAAATAAATCCACTAACCTCCCAATGAGAACACCTTTTCAAGAATAAATTATTATAACGTAATATATATAGTGAACAAATAAATTTTAAGCATATAAGAGAATGTCTTAGTGTGAGCTGTGTTTGAATTAGGGATTTCCGTTTATTATTTAAAAGTAACTAAAATTTAGAATTTTTTGTGATTGTATTTTTATAGATCAAGTGTGTGTGTGTGTGTGTGTGTGTGTGTATATATATATATATTTGTACTTCCTTTTCAATCCTTTAATGTGACTATGTGTTA
>NW_006921612.1:18296691-18297936 GCF_000298275.1 Orycteropus afer afer | reverse complement strand
TGTAGTGGAAAAGGGACTTGACTGCTAATAGGAAGGTCAGTGGTCCAAACCCACCAACTGCTCTGGAGAAGAATGGGCGATCTAGTTTGTAAAAATGTATAGTCTTAGAAGCCCAATGGGGGTCACTATGAGTCAGAGATATTTTATATAGAACCTATCAGCTTTGTAGTACTGCAATATCAGTGTTCACTGAATGAACGTGTAACTAAATGAATAATTAAATGAAAAAAAGAGTGAAATTGCATATTAAAGTCTTGCTCTGACTTTAAAACTCTACTCCCAAGGTTTTCTATTCTTATAACTGGCCTACAATTCCACTACTAGTCTTCTTTGTAACTGATGTGTCTACATTTAAAATCCAATGTTATCATAGTCAAAGTGACCATATACAATAAAAGATTAGTGCCTGATAGTACTTTTTATAATAAAATTAAAAAAGAAAAGAAGACGATGATGAATAGAAATGAATTTTCTAGTAAAAAGCAATTTCTATGCAACAAATTTCCCTAGCCTGAAAACTGAAGATAAATACAGTTCCAATGTTTTCCAGGAATGGCTATGGAATAAATCTTGTGCAAAAGATCGAATCAAAGTAGGAAATAAAATTTTACTTGTACATTCAAATTAAGGTGCAGATAGTTGGATGTTCATGTTAAAGTAGATTACAACACTATCAATGTCAAAGAGTACCTGTAATGAGATGTGGAAAAGATTGGAAGGAAATTATTTTCTAAAGAAAAAGCTGCTGCTTTTTTTTTTTCCTTCAAATACTTTGTATTAAAATTCACTTTAAGTAAAAGTAAAAAAAGTTCAACAAGTCAGAGTTGACAGATTAATATGAAGTAGGCTCCCCACACCCTAACCCATTGACTTGAGTTGATTCAGATGCATGGTCAAACCAGGAGTTACAGAGCAGACATGAACTCCAAAGGGCTTTTTTTGGCTGTAAACTTTACAGAAGTAGATTTCCAGACCTTTCTTTAGTGTTGAAACTTACATACTAGTGAATTCCTTCTTACTATATTCTTTTAAGCATCATTGTGGAGGCAGACCTAGATGAACTTTTAAGTGTCAATAGTTCTATGTAATTCTCTTATTTTCCAAAAATAATAATAATAAAAAAAAAAGCCACTGCCATTGAATCAATTCCAACTCACAATGACCCTATAGGACAGTATAGAATTGTCCCATAGGGTTTCCAAGGCTGTAAATCTTTATGGAAGCAGATTGCCTCATCTTTCTCAT
>NW_006921612.1:18294238-18296166 GCF_000298275.1 Orycteropus afer afer | reverse complement strand
CTTTAATATTGTATTTTAAACATTTGATCTTTATGGAAATCCTGTTAAATATATTTTATATAATTTCTACCTTTAAGTTACACATATTCCTTGTTTATAATGTAATTTTTATGAAATATGAATAAGGAAAGTATATTTTTTAATTGTCAAATAAGCTAACACAAACAAAGAGCAGAACTTAGTCTTTACGTGTTAAGATTAATATAAAAATTAAGTCTTGAACCTGACTCTTTTACTTAGATATCAGTGCTCTTTTCTTAAAGAAGAGTTTTTCTTCCTTTATTTTAACCTTTATAAATGCAAATGTTTGTTTTATAGTCTTAATCACCCTGCTGTAGTTTTTGCATGACAAAAATGTTTTTGTTGATCTTTGTGGACTCAGCTTCTATCAAAATGTGTAGTGCATATCAGAACCTTTTTTAATTTAGTATCCCCTTACCATTTCTCAGTTTGTTGTATTGTGGTAGCTACTGTGTTCTTAGTGCCTAAAGCATTTGACTGATAACCAGAAGGCTGGTTCAAATCCACCAGCCACTCTTCGAATGGAAGGATGGCCAATCTACTTCCGTAGTGATACCACCTCAGAAACCCAAGAAGGGGTCGCTAAGAGTCAGATACAACTTCATGGCAGTAGTTGCCTTTTTTTTTTTTCCTTTATTGTGTTTTTATGATGCTGGAAGCTATGTCATGGTCATTCCAAATACCAGGGGAATCACCCATGGTGGAAAGGTTCCAGGAGAGCTTCTAGACTAAAATAAAGGGGGAAGAAAAGGCCTGGTGATCTACTTCTCAAAATTAGTCACTGATAACCCCAATTTATCACAACAGAATATTGTCCAATACAATGCTGGAAGATAAATCTTATCTTGGAAGAAACTATGGAATAGCCTTAACAATGGACTCAAGCATAACAAATGATCATGACATATGTGTTGTATGTAAGGTGACTATGAGTTGGAGCTGACTAGACACTAACTAACAACAATAGCAATGATAACACCAACAAAAACAAATTTAGTGTTAATCTTAATATGCCATCTATGGTGGCTTCAGCTACCAGATGTGAATTCCATTACATTCAGTGTTAACTGATTGGTTCATTTGTTGATATTGGGAAGCATAATTTTCCTGTATAACCTGGAAGAATTCACTTAGAGTAAAACATAATTATCTAGATATTGCTTCATGAGTATCTCAGCAGAAAATAGTTCTAGAGAGTACTCTCAAGAAAGTAAAGTTTGTCTTTGGGTGTCTGTGATAGTTAAGGTTGTGTATTACATTGGCTGGGCTTTGGTTTTGAGTGCGTGGCATCTGGATATAGGTATTCCCCAAGATGAGCTTGTAATCACCTCCATGTTAGAATCTCCTATGAGCAAAATAGTTGCTTTTGGATATGACCTACTTCCGGTATGCATGGGGAAACTTTGAGGAAGGTGTTTAGCTTTTTAGTATGCTTGAATCCTATGTTTGGCCAGCTTCATCTCTTGTTTTTGGACTTGAACTAGTGGCCTGCTGTGTTGTCTGCCTATCTTGGGATTGTTCCTGGACTTGAACCAGTGACCTGCCATATTGCCTGCTTATCTTGGGATTATGACATTTTACCTGTTGATCCTGGGTTTGTCAGCTTCAGCAGCCAGTAGTTTTATAAGTCATAAGAAGCTTCAAGCATCAGTGGGCCTGGAACAAGGGGCAGAGCTGAAGCCCAAGGTCAAGGAGCCTTCACCCAGCCCTTAGAGCAGGCACTCTGAATTTGGACTTCTAAACTACTAGAGTGTAAGATAATAAATTCTTGTTTGTTAAAGCTATCAACACATGGTGTTTCTGTTCTAGTAACAGCAGAAAACTAAGATGGAATTCTTCCAACATTTTCCATTCTTCCTTACCTTACTTAGTAATATATTCCTTCGAAAGAAAAAAAAAAAAAAAAA
>NW_006921612.1:18292262-18293158 GCF_000298275.1 Orycteropus afer afer | reverse complement strand
TGAGTAGGGTCCGACTTGACGGCACATAACAACCACAACAACAACAACCTACCACTCTCATGACCTGCGGTAAAAATGGAAATAGTATGGATGGATGTCTATTATCTCAGTAGAAAACCAACAAAATCTATTGCAGACCTGATGATTCAGACTCATGGAGACACTGTGTTAATAGTAAATCTGTTCTGTTGGGTTTTCTTGTCTGTAATCTTTATGGAAGCAGATCAATGGGCCTTTTTCATTTTGCACTGTTGAGTGGGATTATACTGCCAACCTTCAGGTTAATAGTCAATCACTAACTGTTTGCACCACCTGGATACCTTCATATGCTAGGATGTTACATATATCATCTCAATAACGTTCATGAAATGACTTACAGTATTCATTAATATTGCTATTTTACAGATGAAGACTAATGCCTAAGTGACTGTGAGACCATTTCTTCAGCAGTCACTGTGCATATAGTGAGCTCTCTAGATAGAGAAGACTCACGTGCTACATGGAGAGTTGAGGTGGGTGTTTTAAGTATGGTTTTCATAAGGCTAGGAGATATTCTTATTTTATTTTTATTCATAGAACACATTTTGTTTAATTTTTCAATTTATTAAATTTGTCAAGAGAAAATATCCTTTTAGTTTATTGTGAATGATTCTTTCCAAATTACCAGTGATCAGAATTTTGTTACTACACTATACTTATTAAGCCCTGCATTCCAACCTTAAAAATGAGGATGATGAAATGCAAGAGGATTCAGTGATTTATTCCATGTCATACATATAGTCAGAAGGACATATGCATGTCATGTCATGCATGGGGCCCTGTTGTGGAGATTACTTCTCATAAGCCATCATATCTAGGCTCAATGACCTTTGTTGTTGTTGCTGTTGTTAAGTGCC
>NW_006921612.1:18290767-18291678 GCF_000298275.1 Orycteropus afer afer | reverse complement strand
ATATCCAAACAATGGAATTAAGCACACTTGCCTCTAGAGAAAATGAACTGAATGCTAATGGTTATTTGTAAGTAAAATAGTTATCTATGTGTGTGTGCGTGTGTGCAAGTTGATATTATGGTAATGGAAAGTAAGAGCACATATAGAAATAAAAATGGGTAGGTTGAACAGCGAAATTTGGATCTGTGGATCTGTTTGGGGTGGAGTAAGAATAGTAGAATTCTAGGAAGTCTAATCTGAAATAATTTGAGAAAGATTCAATCTGACTTCAATTTTTCATTACCTAGAAATTCACCTATAAGAGTCACATCCTGGCAAAAATAGACACTAGAGTCCAATTGGGTAAATTACGGCAGCTTAACCTAGTTATGATCAAGTCAGTGTTAGAAAAAAACAACCAGAAAGCTCTTTGCAAGTGAAAATGGCAAGATGTCATTCACTTACTTTGGATAAATCAGTTTTTGGACAAATCAGGAAAGACCAATTGCTAGAAAAATACAATGTTTGGTGAAGTAGATTGTAAGCCAAAATGAGAGAAGCTATCAATGAATGGATTGACACAATAGCTGTGAAAATGAACTCAAATACACCAATAGTCATGAAGAAGGCACAGGACCCAATGTTTCACTCTGTTATATATAAGGTCACTAGGAGCTCTGGTGGTGTACTGTCTTAGGCATTTGACTGCTAACCAGACAACTGGTGGTTCAAATCCACCAGCCACTCCTCAGAAGGAAGACTGGGAAATCTACTTCCTTGGAAACCCAAGGAGGGGTCACTATGAGTCAGATCCAACTAGATGGCACTGAATTTTTGAGTTATGAGCCAGTGCTAACTCAATGTCACATAACAACAATAACAAGCTAGTTATAAAGTTGTGGACAGGGTACAGGGAATCACAACAGATGATC
>NW_006921612.1:18284171-18290197 GCF_000298275.1 Orycteropus afer afer | reverse complement strand
CAAGTAACATATATTTTGCTAGATATCTGTGAAAATTAGAAAATACTATAAATTGATAGCAAAAGAGATCTTAAATCAATGATACTAACATTAATTATTATTTTTAATAATGACAATATTTTTAACTTGGGAATTTATAAAGAGGTATTGTGTAATCCTTTGTATACAAGATAAGAGTCCATCCTTGGGTAGATAAATGGGTCAAAATAGTGTAACAATTCTCTGGAGCTCAGGATTTAACTGGAATGAGAGGTGGTGGGAGTTTGAGGTCCAATAGATTAAATTTCAAGAACTTATAACATACTCAAAATTACAAATACTAATTAAACATGGGAAAATATCCCCAAAATATGTATTTACTTATTAGAGAACACATCCCTGCTTTTCAATCCATATGCCTTTTACTTTTCTATGTTTGCAATGAGATTATAAACTATCCCTGAGCTATGACTTTTTTCTGTCTTGTCACTGCTGTGCTCCTAGTGTGTAGGAAAGGGGTTAGAACATAGAAAACATTCAACAATTTTTTCCTTGAATGAGTATGAAGGGAATGGCATGACCATCAACCAATTTATGGTTTATGCCATTGACCTGCACATCGAAAATATTATCTGCATTCTCCATGACTCCTTGTTCATTGTGCTTCCACCAGCTAGAAGACTAGCCTGGGATCCTCCATGGTTATCCCAGTGAGGAAGATTCATAGTGTGTAATGACATCAGATGCTTACAACTAATGTTCTCATTTCCTTATTTGGTCTTAGTGTTATTTTTATCCACGTTCATCAGTGCAGGAATCTTCATTAATATGGTAATCCTTGTTGTTGTTGTTAGGTGCCATCGAGGCACAGCTGACTCAAAGCAACCTTATGTACAACAGAAAGAAACCCTGCTCAGTCATGTACCATTCTCACAGTCCCTGCTATAGTTGAGCACATCATTGAAGTCACTGTGTCAATCCTTTTTGTTGAGGGTCTCTCCATTTTATGCTGACCCTCCACTTTACAAAGCATAATATCCTTCTTCAGGGAATGGTCTCTTCTAACAACATGACTATAGTTAAGATGAAGTCTGGCCATTCTTACCTCCAAGCAGCATTCCAGCTGCGCTTTTTCTAGCACATTTGATCTTTTGGCAGTCCATGGTAATTTCAATATGCTTTGCCAACATCATAATTCAAAGGGATGAACTCTTCTTTAGTTTTCCTTATTCATTGTCCAACTTGCACATGCATATGAGACAACTGAAAATATTTATGGCATATATTAACATTCATTTTGAAATGTTTCCAAGTTCAATGTATGTATTATAAATACTTTTCAACTTAGTTGAGATGCACAATAATTTTGTAACAAGTTTAAGTGCTGAATTTCATTTTTCCATGAAATTGTAGCTAATTTATGGATTGTTGTTGTTGTTGTTATGTGCCATCGAGTTGGACCCGACTCATAGCGACCCCTCCTTGGGTTTCCAAGGCGGTATCATTATGGAAGTAGATTGCCCCATCTTCCTTCCGAGGAGTGGCTGGTGGGTTTGAACCGCCAGCCTTCTGGTTAGCAGTCAAGTGCCTTAGCCACTATGCTACCAGAGCTCCTTATTTTTGGATTAGACTTCTTATTTTCTGCTAGATAATATGTCAAATTTATGTTAAATATGTCATTAATTCTATTTAATAGATGAGAAAAACAATGGCTTAGCAAATTGACATTACCAAGTCACAGTCAAAATAAGAGGCAGAACTTGGATTTAAATCTGTCTGTTGGCTCTACAATTTTGTTGAATTCAAGTGACTATTCTGAATAAGATATTTTTGACAAGGTAGGTCTTTATCCAGACTGGCAAATTTATGATATGAATCTACCAAAACCACTTGTCATATTTCTCTACCTGTTGAACTGCATTTCTTTTACGTTGGAAGTTTTTGCTGTTTGAATGACAAAGATAAGTCTGTACCCTTTTTTTCTTCTAGATGTTTGAATTGGTGATAGTGAAGGAGGTGAGGTAGGTGAAGAGGTTGAGGTCAAGTGTATTTTTAAAGCTGAATGACACTTTATATGGAACCATTATCATTTTGTCCAAGGAGACATTTCTATCAGTTTAAGTATAGGTAATTATTGCCTTGAAAGCTTACTGTTTCACTAACCTTATCTTTGTTTTCCAACAAAAAAGTTAAGAGGGGGTTATTTTATCTGTACTCAATTTCACTATGTTTTGTAGAGCTAATGAGATGAGGTTGAGAAAATGTTGCAAAACATTTGTGGGCCCTGAATCTTTATGAGAAATTGGTATATTAAACCATTAAATATTAGATTGTTCTATCTTGAGAAAGAAAAACAAAACAATTTCTAGTGTCAATAGAAAGGATCTCTGGTTGTGGGGTGTTTAAATCACTCAGCTGCTAACAAAGTTGGACAGTTTGAATTCAGTGTCTCTTCCACAGGAAACAGATATGGTTCTCTGCTTCTGCAAAGATATACAACCTTGGAAATCCTATGGGGCAATTATTTTCTGTCCTATTCAGTTACAGTGAGTTGGAAGACTTGATAGCAATGAATTTTAGTGTCAGCAGAAAACTTGATCATTTTTTAAATTTCATGTGTGTGTGTGTGTGTGTGTGTGTAGTGCCTAAGGCACTTGACTGCTAACCAGAAGGCTGGTGGTTCAAACCCACCAGCAAATCTTTGGAAGGAAGGTTGGGAATCTACATCCATAGTGCTACCACCTCGGAAACCCAAGGAGGGGTCTCTATGAGTTGGGTCCAACTTGATGGCACATAACAACAACAACATCAATATGTGTATATATATATATATATATGTGTGTGTGTGTGTGTGTGTGTGTATATATATATATATATATATATATATAATTGCATCTAACCATTCCATTGTCACTTGATCAAACATCTCTCCAGAATAGTTAATTCCCTAACCTTAATCTTAAACATTTCCTGGGAAAACTTATTTTTCAATATGCAGTGTAAATTCTGGTAGAAAAGAATTGTGGATATTCTTTTCATACAAGGCAAAGGATTCACTTGCCTAAACAAAGGCTACTGAATCTGATATTGCCTTTGTGGTTGCAGGGAAAGGCTGCTATTACTACAAGGGACAAGTTACCCAGTTACTGTTTTCTTAATTGTGCCTTTATGTGAACTGTATGTGTTCTTGTTGGACTACTCAGATCCTCCTCCAAGTTAAAAGGAAAAACAAAAAACAAAAAAACAAACTCACTGCTGTCAGTCAGTTCCAAGTCATAGTGACCCCTCTTTAGGTTTCCAAAGTGATATCTCTACAGAAGTAGATTGTCCAGTCTTCCTTCTGAGGAGTGATTGGTCAGTTTGAACCCCCAGGCTTCTGGTTAGCAGTCAAATTTCTTAGGCACTATGCCACCAGAGCTCCTAGTTAGATACCTCAAAAACCCATGTTCGTTTTATTTAGATATTCTTTCCTTAAGGATATACTTTAATGAACTATTCTTCATTACCCAACCATCTGAACACAGATATTGGAGATCTTGCACAGAACTCACTACTACCTTTGTGTTTTATTAAGTCTTTTTCTTACTAGAGAGTTTCTGGATGGTACTAATGGTTAAAAGTTTGGCTACTAACTGGTAGGCAAAAAGTTTGAGATTAGAATCCACCCAAAGGTATTTGGAAGAAAGGTCTGGGGATATACTTTAGAAAGGTCCCAGCCATTGATCACCTTATGATGCAGTTCTACTCTGACACACATGAGTTACCATAAGCCAGAATCAACTTGATGCCAATTTTTGTTTATTTTATTATTTTTATATCAGTGCATCTATTCCAATTGTTTTGAACACTGCTTATATGGCTGATTTTTAAATAATCAAAGCTGATTGAAATTGTATGTTTTTATTACCCTAGTTATTAATTCAATTAGACTAAAAGAGTACCTATTATCCACTATAATTGCACTTATATAATAAAATGTATGTGCTGGTGCTCAATAGGAAGATCTTCAAGTTTCCCACTAAACTTTATATCCCATCTTGAAAAAGAGGTGTATGTGAGAAAATATAAATTAAAATAAAATAATTTTTACAACCATTGTGAGTAAAGGACAATTACTTGATATAAGTTGTAAGGAAATAAAAATCCTTCTTTTCTTGTTTTAGTGTGGATGAGTTTAAGAAGGCATGTCTTTCATCCCTTGTTCTCACCTCTCTTCTGGCTCCATAAAGTAACCAATTTAGAAACAGCAGAGGTCATAGGCAGTGCCTGTGGACTAAATGCACCTTGAAATTGTTTACCTTGGCCCCTAAACACTGTTTACATTATTTGCAGCAATATTATCTATACTAGGAGTAAGATTTCACATTAACATTTTGGATTTTTTACTTCTTTTGAGACAAGGAAAAAATGAAGAAGGAGGAATAATAATAAGAAAAATAAGGACAAAGAATGAAAGAGAAAGTAAGGTAAGGAAGAAAGGAGAGAGAGAAGGAAGACAAGGCATAAATAGGTCTTTATAGCCAGTGTAGCTGGGAGGACAGCATCTTCTTAAGGAACCGTGTGTACTGTCAGTTCTGTGCCATTCCACCTGATCTAACCCACTAAATTATGCTACCTTTTGGATATTATGAACTCATTAGTTTGTAACTCTTCATGCAGATCTTTCTTATTTTAATAAAACCAAACCCCACTGCCATCTAGTTGATTTCAACTCATAGTGACCCAATAGGACAGAGTAGAACTGTCTTATAAGGTTTCCAAGGCTTAAATCCTTACTGAAATAGATTGCCACTTTGCAGCTAGTGGGTTGGAACCTCCAACCCTTTAGTTAGTAACCCAATGCTTTAACCACAGCATTACCAGACTGCTCTTATTTTAATAGTAATAGTAATAACGTAATAATAGTAATAAAGCAGGGGAAGTTAGGTGCTATTTTTATTAGTTGAGTGTGATTAAGGTTGGCACATGAATTAAAGACTGCATTCTTATACATAAAATGGTAACACTGGATCCAGGATATATCACAGGCAAAGGCAATCTCTCATATATTAAATAGGATAAACCTATTATGTGTTATCCTCTAACTGCTTATGTAGTATGGTAAAAAAAAAAAAAATGTATACATAAACATATATGCATTCAATAAATCATTGTTTTTTTGTGCACTTCAGGTATTATGGTATTCATTCCTAAAAGATTAATTTTATCCATCTCTATTATATCAGAAATAAATTAAAAGAGAAATATTGTTGAATCTTCTTTGATATAACTCTGTGAAGAAAGAACAACAGGTGGAGAAAGAGATAATGACAGAACATGCTTTGAGCTGAGAATGAATACCATCCATCATAGCACTTTCCTCTCAGGTCTATATTGTACCTGGAGGGATCTCTAGTTGAACTGAATGGGAAAGCAGCGAGAGCACGTAAGAGTTGAACTGACCCAAACCTTTCCTCTCAGGCGCAGAAATTCGAAAACACCTGAAGAGCATAGCTGCTGATTACATGTCTCAGTGGGATAATCAGAAAATATACCTAAGGCAAATGCCAAAATTACCTGATAATAAGGATTTTCTGGAGCAGCTCATTAAATGTTTAGTGAAGACTGTGAGTTTAGCTTGTGTAGTTCCATAATTGTGGTATCCCTAAAAGGCAGCCTTCCCCAGAATTTGAGCATCACAACAAATTTCAGTTTCTAATGGTTTGTAGCTCTTATTGATATTTGAATTCCTTCTGCAGGCATTGACTATATACATAGTAAGTGCCAGACAGTTGGTGTGTCAGTCTCTCTACCAGTTAGGAGGGTGATTTATTGAGAGGTAAATGATAAATTCAAATAATTGTGATAAAAGATAATAAAAAGGTGCATGGCTTTTAAAAAAAATGTCCTCAATAGTAAAGAAGAATGACTTTGATTCTTCCTCCTAGTTATTTATTGTATACTATATACATTTTTGGGAGCTCTGGTAGCATAGTGGCTAAGACACTTGCCTGCTAACCAGACGGCTGGCGGTTCAAACCCACCAGCCACTCCTCGGAAGGAAGGTT
>NW_006921612.1:18279070-18283911 GCF_000298275.1 Orycteropus afer afer | reverse complement strand
TTTTTTGAGGAGCTCTGGAGACACAGTGCTTAAAATGGTAGGCTACTAACTGAAATGTGAGTGGTTCACACTCACCCAGCCTTTCCTCCAGAGAGAGATGTGGCATTCTTCATTTGAAAAGATATGCAGCCTTGGAAAACCTATGGGGCAGTACTTACTCTGTCCTATACAATCACTATGAGTCAGAATCTACCAAACAGCAGTGGGTATGTATTTTAAGTATTGTGCTAAGCATTGATTCTTTGAGATCATACATTACTTACATTTTAAGAAAATACAAATTTTAAAGCTTATTTACTTAGGTTACTGTTTGTAGAGTAAACATTAATATCTATCGGTGACAGGCACTTTACGAGGTCATAGAGTATAGGGCAACTTCTCTGGTTTCAAGAATCAAGATGATAGATAACAAATAATTGTAACACAATGTTTTAAGATAGTTAAGACCCCTCTTCCATTTCCCTGTAGCATGTTGTGCTTATGTTTAGGACAAGGAAGCCAAGAGATGATAGCAGCGTGGTGAATAGAGGAGCCTTCTCTCAGGTTGTAATTTCAAAGTACATTGAAATTCTGGTCATTGGTCTAATGTCCATAAAACAGAAGAATTGAGCTACTTCACCAAGGTTTGTGCCCATAACTCTGGTTAAATTTGTCACAATCAGATACTTTGACCCAAGATGAATGGGAAATAGATAAATAAGACATTTCAAACACACCAAAGGGAAAATCAACCAAGCATTGTCTACCAAAGCTAATTGGTTCCCATCTGTGAAAATGAGGAACATATTTTTTTTTGTTAGAGACAAAGTTCATAATCTTTCATGCTGTTAAGGATGTGTACTTCCTTACTTGTGAGTGTATGTTTGTACACGTATGTATTTTTGTATCTGAATACTAAGGCTGAGAGAAGACATATCACTAATAATTGCTGTAATCAAAACATAACTATTGCTTTTCATGACTTTTTATTATAACTATTCTGATAACTCATGTAGGATTTTCTTAGTTCCTACTTACATTTATTCAAGTACTCATTCAAAATCTTTATTACAAAGATGAAAGATAATTGGTTCTCTTCACTGATAATTTTGCAATCCTGTGGATTGTAATGAGCAAATTCCTGAGGGACAGTGTATATGTTCAAAAACCATGTAATGAATATAAACAACAGCAAAATGTTAACTGTTTATTGGTCTCTTACCATATGTTTGACACTGAAATGTTTTTCACACTTTAAATCAATCATGACAAAGTCTATTATTATATGCTTCTGAAATCTGGATTCTGCGACAGAGATGATGTAAGTGATTTTAATACTTGTCTGGATTTCTCTCTGGCCAAAATTTGCCTCTATTGCTTTTAACAACAGTATTCTGGCTGTTTTATCCAATGCTTGCAGTAACTCTGGTAGACTGGGATTAGCACATATAATATGCAGCTGATAAACCTAAAACATACATGATTAGGAGTGTTTACATGGCTAATAAGTGAGATAGCTAAGATTTGACCCCAAGTTTTTAACTCAACATCCAGTAAGTACTACTTCCATGAAGCTATAGGATATATATTGTGTTGAAAGATAATGTACAGATACCAACATTTCTGCTGTTTTACTTAAGGTTTTTTTTTTTTTTTAAATGTTCCTATTGGGATCCTTTTTTTTATCAACTAGCATTTTGACTCCTGCTCCTGCCAAATTTATTTGATAAAGGATCAAAGATATTGTAATGTAGTATTTTTTATTTTATTGAGTGAGTGAGTTACACAACACATGCACACATTCTCTGGACAGAATTAGCCCACATGTCTTAGCCTTATCATACTAAAAAACCAGTATCAAAAATGGAAAATTGCACTTTCTTCTGTTTTATTGCAACACTGATTGTATTTTTTTACATAAATAGAACTCCAGTTAGACTGCCAGTAGATCAAAGACAGAGCTGCATTAAGGAGCAGTCAGGTTGCTGAGACTGGCTGGCTTCTGACAGCTTTCAGCTGCTTTGATCAGACACCTATCAGCACATACAGGCACCTCTTTCTGCCTTTTGTCTGAGTCAGGAAATGAGAGAGATGATAGCTGCCTTTTGGTCCTAATCCTAACCACTCTGCTTCACAGGAGATGAAAGGTACACCAATTACTACTGGTAATAGCCAAGTGCAGTATGCATTCATTTTCCCAGTTATCATTACAAATTACATGGTATTCTCAGTTACCTGAGGAAAGGAAATATTTAAAGCAAGCAAACTCTACCGGCAATATTTGATGAGCCTCAAGAGAAGAACCTTCTGTCAAAGTGCTTTCAACACAGTTTCACCAAGAAGATGAAATCAAATGAAGATTCCCAGGTCTCGCTGGCATTTGTCTTCCGTCATGGTATCCCACTGAGGATTTTCTGCGTGTGTGTAAAGCTATAAAATAAGAGAATATGGTGCTTTATGAAACTGTATCTAAGATTAGGGCTCTCTTGTTCCTCAAATATTTTCTCATGGGCAATTTATGTTATTGCTTTTGGGCATCAGTGGATGAGTCAACATGTGAATAACGTATGTGTTTAATAAAGTAATTTTAGGGTGTATCTGTGAAAACTTTGCCCACTAGGCAGGCTTTCTGTTTCCAGAAGTGGTGATACAGATGCATGGAAGTTCTAAACTTATCCAATGCCTAAATTACCAGCCACAAAAAAAAAAAAAAAAAAAAAAATTAATATATGACACTTCTTTTTCTCTTAATAATGTGTTTGGGTGTGTATGTTTGGGCATATGCATGTGCATGCATACACATGTATATACATTTGTATTTTGTGGAGATTGTGTGGAGAATAGACTTACATGTTGGTCATAGAAATATGGACTATTTAACTTATATAGCCTTTCTTTTCTTTTCTAAAATGGTATATTGTGATTTGGGTATAAATTTACAAAGCAGATCTATTTTACACCCAACAGTTCATACACATTTTGTTTCATGACACCAATTACAATCCCTACAATTTAACAGCTTTCTTCCCACCTTCTCCCTGTGGTTACCCCTTCCCTATGTCCTTCTTCCCTCTGTGTTCCTGTCTGTCTAGCTTTCTGCCTATGCAAATGCTGCCCCTCCTTTCTCTGACTGACTATTTTAGGAGTACATTTCCTAGTGTAGGTGTTCAGCAACTAAGCCTTTCTATTGTTTGGCTGAGAGCTAACCATTGGGAGTGAGTCCAACGCCCAGCCTAAAGAGTAACCTGGGGCCATAGTATATGGGATTTCACTAGCCTCTATGTGATTGGTAATTCTGGTCATTTCTGTTTTTGAATTTTATTCCACATTTTGCCTCCTACTCTAACCAGGATCTCCAATTTTGATCTCATTCCTAGTGGTTGGCATTGGTAGCCAGGCACCATCTGGTTCTTCTGATCTCAGGGTTGTGTAGGTTGAGGTTCCCATTGTCCATTAATCCCTTGGACTGATTGTTTCCATATATCTTTGATTTTCTTCACACTTCTTTGCTCTGGACAAGGACAGGCCAATAGTTTTATCTTAGATGGCCATTCTCAAGTTTTTAAAACTCCTAACTGCAACATACCAAAGTAGGATATAGAACAATGTTTTTATGTATTATGTTGTGCCAAGGGAGCTTGATACCCTCCAAGACCATATCCTGAGCCTGTAGGCCCAGCAACTCACTCCCTTAAGGTGTGCGGTTGTGGTTAAGAAGCTATCCCGTCACCGGTTAGCTCTGTAATGTATATGGGTATTTTTGTAGCACATACAAATATGCATGTAGGAATATCATTGGCCAAACTTAATTATGGTCTTGTATATATTGTTGTTCACCTACCTACACCTGATTTTCTCCCCTGCTTGTCTATAGATCCACCCATAGATTAGTGTTGTTATTAATGATGATGCAGTATTATATATACAAGATTACTTGCCTCTATTGTTTATACTTTTTGTGCACCTCTCTCTGTCTTCCTTTTCCCTATTGTTATTGTGTTGTTCAACACTTGTTATATTGCCCTTCCTTTCACCCAAATCAACATGTCTCTTAATTAGTTAGCAATTTTCCCTTCCCTCCCCTCCTATCCCAGGTAACCATCAAAGTAAATTTCCATCCTTGGTAAACAATTCATTGAATTTGTGTAATAATGGACACATACAATATTGTCTTTCTGTGACTGTCTTATTTCATTCAGCATCCTCCAAGTCCATCCATATTATGAAGTGATTTGGTGATTCTTCATTATTCTTTAATGATGTATAGTATTCCATCATGTGTATGTACCATAGTTTGGTTATCAATTCATCTGTTGATGGCCATTTAAGTTGTTTCCATTTCTTTCCTATTGTAAATAGTGCTGTGATGAACATGGGTGTGCATATATGTATTTGTATCCCAGATCTCATCCTTTTAGGATATATTCTTAATAGTGTAATTGATGGATCAAATAGTATTTCTATTTCCAAATTTTAAAGAGATGTCATACCTCTTTTTCCAGTTGCTGTAAAATTTTACAGTCCCAACAACAGAGTACAATAGTTCTAATCTCTCCACACTCTTGCAAACATTTGTAGTTTTCTGTCTTGCTGTACTTTGTTATAATTGCTGGGGTGAGATGGCAACTCATTGTTATTTTGATATGTATAATTCTAATGACTAATGATGCTGGGCATTTTTTCATGTGTTTTTTTGGTGAAGTATCTTTTCATATCCTTTGCTCATTATTAAATTGGATTGTTTGTCTTTTTGAAGTTGAGATGTTGAAATATTCTATAGATTTTGAAGATAAGTCCCTTGTCAGATATGTTGTTGTTGTTGTTAAGTGCCGTCGAGTCATTTCTGACTCATAGCAACCCCA
>NW_006921612.1:18257190-18258335 GCF_000298275.1 Orycteropus afer afer | reverse complement strand
TGAAGCAAGAAGTCAAAGCTACACTGAAGGAATTGGTGAAAAGCAAGGCTCCAGGAATTGACAGAATACCCACTGAGATGTTTCAACAAACAGATGTTGTGCTGGAGGCACTCATTTGCTATGTCAAGAGATTTATAAGACAGCTACCTGGCCAACCACCTGGAAGAGATCCATATTTGTAACAATTCAAAAGAAAGGTGATCCAACAGACTGTGGACATTATTGAACAATATAATTAGTATCAAACACAAGTAAAATTTTGTTGAAGATAATTCAAAAACAGTTGGAGCAGATGTTGACTGAGAACTTCCAGAAATTCAAGCTGTATTTCAAAGAGGATGTGGAACAAAGGATATCATTGCTGATGTCAGATGGATCTTGGCTCAAAGCAAAGAATACCAGAAATAAATTTACTTGTGTTTTATTGACCATGCAAAAGCATTCAACTGTGTGGATCATAACAGATTATGGGCAACACTGCAGAGAATGGGAATTCCAGAACGCTTAATTGTGCTCATGAGGAACCTGTACATAGACCAGGATGCTGTCATTCGAACAGAATAAGGGGACAATTCAAGAGCTGTATCCTTCCACCATACTTATTCCATCTGTACATTGAGTAAATAATCTGAGAAACTGGACTATATGAAGAAGAATGTAGCATCAGGATTGGAGGAAGACTCATTAACAACCTGCGATACACAGACGACACGACTTTGCTTGCTGAAAGTGAGGATGACTTGAAGCACTTACCGATGAAGATTGAAGACTACAGTCTGCAGTATGGATTACAACTCAATATAAAGAAAACAAAATTCCTCACAACTGGACCTACAAACAGCATCACAATAAATGGAGAAAATATTGAAGTTATGAAAGACTTCATATTACTTGGTTCTGCAATCAACACCAATGGAAGCAGCAGTCAAGATATCAGACGATGTATGTTGTTACTGTTGTTATGTGCCATTGAGTCAGACCCAACTCATAGCTCATAACTCATAAGGTTTCTGAGGTCATATCACTATGGAAGTAGATTGCCCAACCTTCCTTCCAAAGAGTGACTAGTGAGTTTGAACCACCAGCCTTCTGGTTACCAGTCAAGTGCCTTAGGCACTATGCTACCAGAACTCTCCAGATGTTGT
>NW_006921612.1:18255148-18256390 GCF_000298275.1 Orycteropus afer afer | reverse complement strand
TTTTTTTTTTTTTTTCACTGAGTTCTAGTATTTTCTATGTATCAAATCATGTCATCCAGAAAGAGAGATAGTTTTACTTCTTCTCTGAGAATTTTGATGCCTTTTATTTCTCTTTCTTTATTTATTTCCTGGCTCTAAATTTCAATACAATGTTGAATAAAGTGGTGATAGAAGGCATCCTTGTCTGGTTTCTGTTTGCAAAGGGAATGATTTGAGTCTATCTCCATTGAGAATAATGTTGGCTATTGGTTTTGCATGTATGCTTTTTATTATTTTGAAGAATTTCCCTTCTATGCTTATTTGTTGAGTTTTTTTTTTTAAATCAGGAATGGGTTTTGGATTTTATCAAATACCTTTTCTGTATTGATTGATGTGATCATGTAGTTCTTTTCTTTTCTTTTGTTTATGTGATGGATTACACTGTTTTACTGATGTTGAACCATCCCTGAATACCTGGTGTAAATCCCACCTGGATATGGTGTATTATATTTTTGATATGGTGTTGGTGTTGGTGTTGGTGTTGGATTCTATATGCTAAATTTGTTGAAGAATTTTGCATCTACATTCATGAGGGATATTGACCTGTAGCTTTGCTTTTTTGTGTGGCATTTTTGCCTGTTTTTATATCAGGTTTATGCTTACTTTTTAGAAAAAATTGGAAATATTCCATCCTTTTCTATATTTTGGAATAAATTGAGAAGGGTAGGTGTCAACTGTTCTCTGAACATTCAATAGAATTCTCTAGTACAGCTGTCTGGGCCAGGACTTTTTTTTTACCTTTTTTTTTTTTTTTCTGTGGGGAGATTTTTTATGACCTGCTTAATTTCATCTTTTGTTATGGTTCTGTTCAAATTTTGTATTTCAGGCTGTGTTAGTTTAGATAGGTCCTGTATTTTTAGAAATATGTCAGTCTCTTCTAAGCTTTTGAATTTGTTGGAGTATAGCTCTTCATAGTATTGTGTTATTATCCATTTTATTTCAGTTGGTTCAGTTGTGAAATTACTTATTTCATTCATTTTCTCTTTCTGTTCCACAGTTAAATTTGCCAGTGGTTTGTCGATTTGGTAAATCTTTCAAAGTACCAGGTTCCAGTCTTGTTTTTCTCTGTTTATTTATTTTTTGGTCTACTTCTTTTCTGCTCTGATCTTTACTATTTCCTTTTTTTTGGAGACTATATATTTCTTTTGTTGATCTTTTTATAATTGTTTTAATTTGGGGAGTTGTTGGGCTAAGGTATTGCTT
>NW_006921612.1:18249790-18254042 GCF_000298275.1 Orycteropus afer afer | reverse complement strand
TTTGTTGTTTTTGATTTGTGTTTACTAAGTCCTTGCAATTTTCTTCTTCCTTATTTTGGGTAGCAAGCTTATTAATTTTCTTTGTGGTTACCCTGGAGTAAATTCTTATCTCCTTAAGTTTGGAACAGTCTGTTTTATACACACACTGTCCTCAATTTCTCTGCATTTGGAAGTTTTGAAATTATGTCATTTATTACCTCTATTTGCTTTCCTGTTGGTGTAATTTATAGGTTGACTCCTCTAGTTGTTTATTTACCTTTTTATTTATTTATTTTTGAGAGTTTTTTTTATGGGTTGGTTTCTAGGAGGTGTTGTAATGTGTGTTCATCTTAGTTTGTTGTCTTCCATTGTTAGTTTTCTGTTGGAAGGATTCCCTTTAGCATTTCTTATAGTTCCTAAGGCCTTTGACTGCTAACCAGAAGTCTGGCAGTTTGAACCCACCAGCCACTCCTCAGAAGAAAGATTGGGCAATCTAATTCCATAGAGATACTGCCTTGGAAACCCAAGGAGAGGTCACTATGATTCGGGACTGACTCAATGGCAGTGAGTCTTGTTATAGGGTTGGTCTATTTTTAACAAATTTCCTTAGTTTCTGCTTGTCTTAATTTCACTCTCATATTTGGCAAGATATATAATTATTGGTTGGCAATAATTTTCATTCAAGGTTTTGTGTATGTCATCCCATTGCCTTCTTATCTGCATAGTTTCTACTGAAAATTCAGAATTAAGTCTTATTGGTTGCATTTCATACATAACATTTCATCTTTCCCAAGCTGCTCTCAAGATACTTTCTTGTCTTTGGTTTTAGAAATTTTGATTATGATATGTCTTGGTGACATTCTCTCGGGGTCTGTCTTGTATGGGGTTCATTGATCTAGTATGGATATCTTTTTGCTTTTCATGATATTGGCGAAGTTTTCTGCTACCAAATCTTTGAAAATTTTCTTTCTGTTTTTTTGCTTTTTCTTGTTCTGGGATTCCAGTCACGATTATGTTGTTTCTTTTCATGTCATCCCATATAACTTTTAGGTTTTCTTCATTTCTCTTTGTCCTTTGTTCTGATTTTTTTTTTTTTTTTCATGTAAAATGGTGTCAAGGGATTTGTCTTCTAGCTTGGAAAAGCATTCTTTAGCCAGTTTGAGCCTACTCTATTGTCCTTACAAAGAGTTATCTTTCTAATTATAATGTTCATCTTCTACATTTCTAATTGCTGTTTTTGGATGATTTCTACTGTCTATTTATTTTGTCAATTTATTCTTATATGATTTTCCTGAATTATTCAAGGGTATTGTCTTTCTTCTTGCTTCTGTTTATGATTTCCTTGAACTCTTGAAGGATCCTATCTCTCTCTCTGTCTCTCTCTCTCTCTCTCTCTGTCTCTCTCTCTATATATATATGTGTGTGTGTGTGTGTGTGTGTGTTTGTTTTTGCTTTGTTTTGATATATCCAGATGTGTTTGGGAGTTGTGCTTCTTAAGTGTTTAGCTTGGCAACACTGAGTTATTCTCCAACTGTCTTCTGGTTTGGTGGATTATCTGGTGGGAATGTGAGTGGAGGTCTTTGTCATGAGGAGAAGCTGCATGTGGAATAAGCAGATATTGTCCTCAGTCTGTCATTGGTCCCATGGTGCAGAAGCTGTTGGTGGTACTCATCCATTGGGTGAAGTAGTCAGCATAGTAGATATTGCTGACTAGTGGAGAGTTAATATCTTCCTCTGGTTAGATGGGGCGAGAGAGAGAGAATAAAAATAAAACCAAGGAGGAGAAGAATAAATGGAAATTATATAATAATAATAATAAAGAAATGATAAAGAAAAAAGAAAACAAAAGTTTGTGTAAGATATAGATTGGTAAATATAAAAGAATAAGAACAGGAAAAGGGAGAAATGAATAGTCAAAAAGAAAGGAATATTTGTAGAAAGGAAAGTAGAAACATAAGGGAAAGGTAAGGTAATTGAAGGGGAGGAATTTTTCTAGAAGTGTTCAGCTGGCAGCTGTGGGAGGACAGTTGTGGCAGAATCCACTGATCCACTGGAGTGTGTGCCCATGTAGATGAAAGGAGCTTGACATAAATGGGCATCTCTGAGAGAGAAGGTTTTAGGTACTTATCTCTTGTGCTTAGTGTGAGAAAGATCAGCCAGTGGTTCAGGTAGGGATGGGATAGCTATAGCACCTGAGTCTCTCTGTTTGGCATGGTTGCTGAAGGTGGCATTCAGCCATCAAAGCCCTGTGGCTCAAACCCACCAGTTGCTGTCAGGGAAAGATGAGGCAGCTCTCTTTTGCAAAGACTCACAATCTCTGAAATCCTAGGAAGCAGCTAAACTTTCTTCCAAAAAGGGTTGCTATGGGTTGGAATAAACCCAACCAGTTTCTGGATTGGTTTTCTGGGGGTGAGTTTTTCTCTTTACTTTCCCTTACTCCCTCCTCACTCCACAGCTTCTTATGCTACCAGAAATCTGACCCACTCCCTTGTACAATACTCTCCCAGCTCCCACATGAGTTTAGCTCACCTTGAAATCCTCCCTATCTCTCTATCCTGTGTCTTTAATATCTTTTGGATTCTGTGAAGTTTTTTTTTTTTTCCCCTCCTTGTCCTCCTTTGTGTTTGTAATGGCTTCTCTTTGGCCAGGCTGGCTTCTTTTCTCTACATAGTCACTAACCTCCCTCCCTCTCCCTTTTCTGTCTGCACTGAATTTAATAATTTATCTTCTCATTAAATGCTCAGAATTTCAGGATCATTATTTGTACTTGTTTCACTCAGTTTTTCTGGGTCTCTGTTGCAGAGGAAGTGGCCAGAGTGTGTTAGCAGGACACCAACTTGTCTCTGTATTTAATTTATATATCCTTTTATATAATTTTCACTGGAATATTGACACATGATTATTATTGTAAATATCCTGAAATGAGAGAAATTATTACCCCAAAAGTGAATAGAAGTGAATATAAACAGCCCAAGCTCAAAGTGTTAGCAGCATTACAAAGCAGTCTTCAAATCCAGGTATGTCCGCCTCTGAAGTCTGAGGTCATCTATGTCAAAGCTGACCTCTGAATGGTAATAGGTACAGACCAGCTGGAAAGGGGCAAACTTAAAGAAACTTTAAATGTAAAATTATTAGGATTTGAAAGGGGTAGGCAGCAATTTCTTGATTTGAACCATTGTTTAAAAATATGAAAATAAAGTTATGACCTTTGAGTCCTTCTGTTTATCTTATATATCTCCTTATTATTTTAGTGGATTTGATTGTCTTTATTATTATACATTTATTTATATATTTATATCAATTCACAATCTATCTTCAACCTGAATACATTTTCCATTATTGCAATTCTACTCTTTCCACAGGAACCAGATTATTTGTCAATTTGTCATCCATTTTGTGAAACTAGACTTTATTATTTCATGAAAATTACTCTGTCTTCCAAATATTTATGGAACAAGTCATTTTGTGTGGCAGTTAAGTTGTGTGTTCACTTGGCTGTATCTTGATTTTGGGTGACTTGGCAGCTGTGATGTAGTTATTCCCCATGATTAGATTTGATGTGGTATAATTACCACCATGGTGGAATCTGTTGTGAACTGTTAATTAGTTGAAGGAGAGTTGCCTTTGGTGTGTAGCCTGCTTTCATATATGGAAAGTACATATGGAAAGTATATATGTATATATGGAAAGAATCCTTCATTTTGTCTGTCATCACCTCCTGTTCCTGGATTGAACCAGTGGCCTGCCATGTTGCTTGTTGATCCTGGGAGCTGTCAGCCTCTACAACTGCATGAGAAATTTCCTGAAAATAAATTTCTATATTTATCTCTATCTACCTATCTATCTATTTATCTATCAAGTTTCACTTGTTTTGCTTCTCTTGAGAACTCAAACTAAGACACTTTGCAATATGTATAGTGTTAGTTCTGTATTTGTTTGATATATTCATTGAAGTATAAGCCCCTGAGAATATGACTAACTCTTATTCATCTCTGTATTTCCAGCTTAGCACAATATCTGACAAAAAGAACAAAGTAAACATTCACTAGCTATTTAAAATTAGTTGAATCCAATTACCAGAATACCTATTATTTTATTTCAAATATTCTATGCCAAGTGATTCTGCTAAACTTTCTACTGTGTTCTTTAGTCCTAGTTTCAGGGAATGTCTTTTTCAATAAGAAAAGCATTCATCTAAAACAAATATTGTGGTTTTGCTTCTGCTAATTATGAAGAAGTCTGTACCAGTTGAAGTGTCAAATGGAAAAAAAAA
>NW_006921612.1:18241768-18243005 GCF_000298275.1 Orycteropus afer afer | reverse complement strand
GCATTGGTTAAAAATAAATACTGGAAGCAAGAATATGAGTTTCACATAGACAAGAGTAAAGTAACACAATTATTTTAAAGGTTATATTCTTTACTAGATAATATATGAGTCGGGTCTGACTCAGTGGCAAACACAACAATAAAAAAACATTTCTATCTTTGAGTTAATATTTATAGAGCTAATCATGATATAATCAAGCACTATGGTGATACGTATACAGAATCCCTTCAAATATCATCAGTTTTCCACTGCCATAATTACATAATTATTGCAGCATATAAGAACTGCACTAGAAACTCCTTGTTTCATATGTTTGTTACAACTGAATACTCTAGTAAATAAAAAACAGATTAAGTAAATAAATGATGTGTGATCTTTAAATGACACAAAATAATGCTGAACATTGGCATAGAATGTTAAAATGAGTTTCTATTATTTCAATTAATACTCTCAACAATTTTATATGTGGGTCTCTGTGTATTTAAACTGAGACACATACATAATTCATAGTAACTTGTCCAAGATCAGAATGTATCTGGTAAAACTAGATCATCATTCAGTTATCCAGCAGCATTCAGTTATGATTTATAAGACTTCACTATGTCTATGCACTTCAATTTTACACATGTATATGTCCATACAAATATATTTTATGTCATGTTGGTATAACACTGTATGTAGTTGACCATTGAAACAATTTCATAAAATATTGCTGAGTACATCAATCTTTTGAAAATAAGACTGATTATACACATTATTTTTATGGAAAGTTACCCTAATCTTTACCAGCTATATTATGCTCTACTGTTTGGGAAGGTTAATTAGACAATGATTTATTGATGACATTCAAAACCCCCTATGGCTAGGTCATAGCCTATAGCCTGACTGCTTGGCTACAAAGATGTCAGGCCATATTTACTGTAGAGCCATAAAACAGTGAAGGACAAGACCTTGGTCTGATTTTGCTTCATAGCTTTGTGCTGACCACATCAAGGTACTTCTTAAAATATTAAAAACTCACACAACAAAGAAAAAAAATTGGCAGGTTGTCTTGAATAAATATTATATTTATAAATTGGTATATTGTGTTAATCAAGGATATGGCATATATATTTTAAAATTTGGAATATAGTATAAAATTGAATATTTATTAACGTTGGTTGAATAACTCCCTGCAATAATCTTTTTCATTGGTTGACTATAGGAAATATAATGTAAATAATAACAACAAAAAAAA
>NW_006921612.1:18239354-18241668 GCF_000298275.1 Orycteropus afer afer | reverse complement strand
AAACTGAACTACCACAGGCACTGTTCTACCAGAGCTCGTTACAATAGTCAGAGCTTCAATAGTAGTCAGAAATAGAGGTGTGCTAATATTGAAAGGAAATGAATGAGAATTTCTAGAGCAAGATAGAAGGAATTTTGAAATCTACAAGAAGCCGAATATTCAATATTCACCACAGGTTCAATATGGAAATGTCTAAGCTGAGAACAAATGGAAACTGGTGTGTGGGGTACTTTTTTAGACTTCATTGCTAGAATAAGTGCATGGGAAGTTTGAGCAGTATTGGAACATTCTGGGATAGAACTCTAAACAGAAATTCCTTTCAGGGATTAGCCTTGTCTTGAGGGGGAACTGCTAGATGTAAAATCAGAATTTCTTGGTAGATACCAAGAAATGGAGTGTTCAGGCTTCGAGATCTCTGAAAGTAAACCTATATTTATTTAGTCATTTCATGATAAAAGAGCAAGAGGGATTTTTAATCCATGAAATTAAAAACATTATTTTTCTCACCTTAACCTTTTAAACTTACAAGAAAACCAACCACAATTAAACTTGAAAACTGCAAACAATTGTGGTTAAATCTCATCAAATATTACCGTGAAATGAAGAAGAAAAAGAATGAAAGGAACAATGTCTTTAAATAAACTGCAAGCATGTCACAAAGATATGTCTACAAAATATATAAGATCTGTAGGCTAATATTTTTAAATAAACCCAATGAAGTTAAGAAAATGATAAAACCTATGAAAATACAACATGCAGTTTTAGAAGAAAGATAGCAGGATCAGAAAATATTTTGTATTTCTGCAAACTGGACTTAGAAAGAATTATAAATAAAATAATAATCTCAGAAATAAATATTAAACAAGGTATAAGGCAACAATAATTAAACAACATCTATTATGCCTCAACAAAATTAATAGATATAAAGCAAAACATTTTTTTTTTTTTAACTAAGACATTAATTTAAAATCTTTTGAGGTAAAGTAATACAGAATATAACCAAGGAAGATTTAACCTGTATAAACAGGAGTCCCTAAAGAAGAAAACCAAAGCATTAATCCAAGAAATAATTAAATACTATTAGAAATAATTTAAGAAATTTTTCTTGAAATAAAAATGAAGAATTGTAACTACACGATAAAAGGGTATATAGAATGTCTTAGAGAGTCAACCCACAAATGCCAGATGACTAAAATTTATTCATAATTTATTTTACAGTAAATTTTAAATATACATCTAAATCTATCTATCTGTCATTTTTAGATTATCTAAGGAAAAATTGCCAAATCTCTTATATGAGAAAGAAGATTGAGTTGACCTAATTTTTAACAGCAATGACATGTGCAAAAAATATCATAAAATAATATGTTTAACATAATTAGGAAAAGAAAGGGTGAGTCAAGAATGTTATGTTAACCAAGTTGATTTTTAAAAACAAAAGCTACATCTAGAAATGGACTCACTTCCTTGGATTGGCTCTCAGCCCAACAGTAGAAAGACCTACATGCAGAACACTACCCTAGGACAATGCACCCCTTAGATCATTCAGCCATGAGACAGCAGAGGGGCAGCACTCACATAGAGGGAAAGCTGGACAGACAGGAGTGCATAGGTAAGAAGGGCCAGGGAGGGGGTACTTACAGGAACAAGAAGGGAGGAGAGTTTTTTATGGTTGGGGATGGTTAATTGGGGCCATGAAATCAAATGCACATGAATACTTGAATGTAAAACAAATTTGCTTTGTAAATTTGCACCCAAAGCACAATTGAAAAAAAAAAGAATAAAGGTTACAAACAAGCTACACAATGAAGAAAAAGTGACTATAAGGGTGACAGTACAATATGAAATGATTATATAATCAGAAAATATAGATATGGTAAAACTTTCACAAATCAAAGGGAAAATAGAAAGTATATTTATATAACTGGAAAATATATATTATTCTTATTTAAGTATATCCATTTAAGTATAATGGGTGAAAAGGTATGTTTTCAATTTAGATTCTTATGTTTTCAATTTAGATTCTTTAGAAAAGGGAAAGGATACAATGAAACCAATTTCAAAAATCACTAAATGCTGAGAAAAACAATAGTTTCAAACAACACAGAATATTGAATATATTATATATAGGTACTTGTTCAAATAAACTATGGTGGGAAAACACAGTATTTGCTACATACTAAATTTATGCATTTTAACAAAGATAAAGCACTGGTAAAATATTTTCAAATGACAAAATAAGCACATTTTAATGTGAGGTTTCTTTTTTTTAAAAAAAAAGATACACCCTATATGAAGAGATTAAAAAAATACA
>NW_006921612.1:18232351-18233722 GCF_000298275.1 Orycteropus afer afer | reverse complement strand
ATTATTTACAAAGAATATTTTAAATACATTATTGAAAATGTTTGAATAAGTTATAATGTTTCTCAAGATTTTGATTCAGAATAATGGCTAAGATAGAATTGAGAATGTCCTGCCTACTGTTATTTAAAAAATAGCAAAACTATAAATTAAAAAAAAAAAAATCTGTTTTTGCTAGGTTGTATTGATAATTTATTCAATCATCTTTATACTTTGCAACATTATTTTGAGTTCCAGGACAGAAATCAGCAAAGTATGTTCTATAAGTACTGATATTATAACCAGAGTGTGATACCTTTTACAAATCAAAACAGATTGACTCTCACCATTTAAGAAGGATATGTAGTGAAACAAAATAACGTTGCATAAGTTCCTACTTAGTGAATCCTCTGCTGGTATTTGAAATACTCGTGGCATAGCTTCCAGGATCAGCATCATAGCAATGCATAAGCTACCACTGTATGACAAACTGACAAAAGATAAGTTCAAAAATGAGACAGCCAAATCAGTTTGTTCACTCAGTGACAGAGTAGTCACAGCCTCAGAAATAAATTAGACAACTACCAGGTGCCAGATCCTGTGCTGAGTGGTTTACATATATTATACCTAATCTTAATAAAAATTCTTAAAAATAAGTTTTTCAGATATGCAAATTTTGACCTCATTAGAGGGAAATAGAATCAAAATTCAAATTCAGAATCAAAACTTTTGTATTCTGCAATATTAGCAAGCTTGAATCTAGTAACCTGGAGAAACACATTAAGCCCACAAGTTCCCAAGCTTCAGATTACTAAACGACCTCTGCTTTCTTGGCCATGCTCTGTGACTGGAACATTCTCAGAAGCTAACCATAAAAGCCATCACTTATCTACTTGTGACTGCTAACCAGTTGCTGTCTTCACATGCATTATCTCTGTAAGTATTATAATAACCCTATGATGTATGCATGAATATCACTATTTCTTAGAAGTCTCAGAGTGTTTTCACAACCTGGACAAGGTAGAAGAGAATGAGCCAGAGCTCAAACTCTGATCCACCTGTTTTCTTATCCTATATTCTCAGATATAATCTCCCCTGTCTTACTCTGAGCTGTTGCTTATTTTCAAATTCTTGACACGCAACCTTACCCTGTATTTCAAATTTTTTTGGGGAGATCATAACTTGAATATTCTGTTCATTTGGAAGTACAAAGTGGTTTCCCTAGCTGATTTATGGCTATGCTTATGACATTTCCAAATTAATTTATAATCAGATAGTTTATATCTTTATTGGGCCCTAATAAAATTTTCAGCTAAATAAATCTGGATTTGTAATGAAAGAATACTTTGCCAACATATATGACTCTATATTTCTGATACACCTTTTTAAATATTT
>NW_006921612.1:18230422-18232251 GCF_000298275.1 Orycteropus afer afer | reverse complement strand
TTTTTTATAGATGCACATGAAAAAGCCAAAACCTCATTATACTTTAGGCCACAAAGAAAATGATAATACTACAAATCATGCAAACATAATGTTTTCTGTCCACAATGAGAAAACACTAGAAATTAACAACAATAAGAAGTAATAGTCTATTAAATATTTTTTGCAATGGGGAAAATATTAGATTAAAATAAGATAATATTTTGAAGATAATAATGAAAAAGAGATATATTTGTATCTACAGATGGACCCATAAACAATGGAGCTCACGTAAAACTCCCCCCACCATCTGTTTTGTCAGTGAAGTTTTATTAGAAATGGGTATGTCTATCATTTACATATGGCACTTACTGTTTTCACCCTGTAATAACAAAGTGGATTAGTTGTAATAGAGAATACAATGTATGCAAACTTTAACATATTTACTAACTCGCTCTTATAGAACATAGTTTTCTGACCCTTGACCTATGGCTATAACTAATACAGTAATCAGATGATTGTTTATAGCATTAACTACACACAAACACACACACCTATAATTTCAAAAATGAATACATTTCAAATAGGTAAATTAAAACCTACACAGAGGATTGCAAAAATGTATAAAACATCAATTTTTAGATGTTGGACATCTGTTTGGGCAGGCGAGTGATACCTGAGTGATGGAAAATACTCTGTTGTGTTGCTGTTGTTGTTACGTGCCATCAAGTCAGACCCGACTCATAGTGACCCCTCCTTGGGTTCCTGAGGCAGTATCACTACAGAAGTAGATTGCCCAACCTTCCTTCTGAGGAGTGGCTGATGGGTTGAAACCTCCAGCCTTCTGGTTAGCAGTCAAGTGCCTTAGGCACTATGCTACCAGAGCTCCTGTGTACCTAATAATAGAATCACAAAATAAATGGATCAAAAACAGGAGTAAATGGAAAAAAATTCCTCAATCATGTTATAAGATTGCACTTCTCTCTCAATGATTTCTATAACAAGATAGAAATTAATCAATGATATTTCATACCTGAGCAACATGAGTAATCAAATTTACCTAATAGATAACTACAGACAAGACTCCAAACAAAAAAAAGAATTCTTAATATTTTCAATTTAAGATAAATTATATTGTGAACAATAAACTAATTATTAATAATTACAAAAGAATTCATACAAGGAATCATACAAGTATTTATTCATTCATTTATTTATTATCACAACATTATATTGCATATGAATGATTGAAAGATGTATGGAAAAGTCCCCAAATATTTGGCAACTAAATAACAACCTTTAAATAAGTCATGGGACAAAGAAGAAATCAGAATTTATATTAAAAAAAAAAAAAAGAAACAAACATATCAAAATCAGTCATATGCAACTGAATTAGTGTTTAATTAGAAATGTATCACTACCAAACACCAATATTAGAAAAGGAGAACAGGTTAAAAGCAATGATATCAGCTTTCAACCTAAGAAATTGGAAAAAAGAAGAGTAAATTAAAACCAGAGAAAGTAGAAAAAGGCTGAATTGTGTCTGCCAAAATATATGTTGAAAATCCTAACCTCTATATATGTGGATGTAATCCCATTTGGGAATAGGGTTTTCCTTTTTATGTTAATGAGGCTATATCAGTGTAGGGTGTGTTTTAAACCAATAACTGTAGAGATATAAGAGGAGTATATCACATGTAGAGTAAAATATTCAATGGATTCAACACCTTTGTAGAAATCAGTTACCCACAGATGCATGGATTACTTTCTGGTTCTCAACTCTAGTCCATTAAATCAGTACTAGGCTAGAAAATAAGGAACTGAAAGAAATGTGATAAAGTGACTACAAAAAT
>NW_006921612.1:18227919-18230322 GCF_000298275.1 Orycteropus afer afer | reverse complement strand
TATATGTATATATTTTTTTTCCTTCTATAAAATTGAATTATTTTCTTCAGCCAAAACAAGACAAGGAGCTGACTGTGGAACAGACCATCAATTGCTCATGTGCAAGTTCAAGTTGAAGCTGGAGACAATTACAGAAGTGCATGACAGCCAAAATATGACCTTGATTATATCATACTTGAAATTTTTAGATAACATTTGAAGAATAGATTTAATGTATTGAATACCAATTACTGAAAACCAGAAGAATAGTGGGATGACATCAAGGAAATCATATATGAAGAACGTAAATGGTCATATAAAAGACAGAAAAGGAAGAAAACAACAAAAAAGATGTCAGAAGAGGCTCTGAAACTTTTTCTTGAATGGAGAGCACCTAAAGCAAATGGAAGAAATGACAAGACAAAAGAGCTGAACAGAAGGTTTCAAAGAGCATCTTGAGAAGACAAAGTTAGTTATTATAATGGAATATGCAAAAACTTGGAGTTAGAAAACCAAAAGGGAAGAACACACTCAGCATTTCTCAAGCTGAAAGAATTGAAGAAAAAATTAAGTTTCTAGTTGCAATATTGATAGGTCTTATAGGCAACATATTGAATGATGCAGGAAGCACCAAAAGAAGATGGAAGGAATACACAGAGTCACTGCACCAAAAAGAATTGGTCAATGTTCATCTATTTCAGAAAGTGGCATATGATCAAGAATCAATGGTATTAAAGGAAGAAGTCAAAGCTGCACTGAAGGAATTGGTGAAAAACAAGGCTCCAGGAGTTGATGGAATACCCATTGAGATATTTCAATAAAGCATTGCCCCACTGAAGGCACTCACTCGGCTATGCAAAAAGATTTGGAAGATAGCTACCAGATCAACCAACTGAAAGACATCCATATTTGTACCCATTCCAAAGGAAGGTGATCCCACAGAATGTGGATATTATCAAACAATATCATTAATATCACATGTAAGCAAAATCTTGCTGGAGATAATTAAAAAATGGCTGCAGCAGTGTATTGACAGGGAACTTCCAGAAATGCAAGCTGGGTTCAGAAGAGGACATGGAATGAGGGATATCATTACTTATGTCAAATGGATCTTGGCTGAAAGTAAATAATTCCAGAAAGATGTTTACTTGTATTTTATTGACTATGCAAAAGCATTTGATTGTGTAGATCATAACAAATTGTGGATAACATTGAGAAGAATGGGAATTCCAGAACCCTTAAGAGTGCTCAAGAGGAACCTGTACGTAGATTAGGAGGCTGTCATTTGAATAGAATGAGGGGATACTGCATGGTTTAAAATCAGGAAGGGAGTGTGTCAGGGTTGTATCATTTAACCATATTTATTCAATGTCTGTGCTGAGCAAATAATCCAAGAACATGGACTATATGAAGAAAAATGTGGCATCAGGATTGGAGAAAGTTTCATTAACAGCTACTCCTCAGAAGGAAGATTGGGCAATCTACTACCATGGTGATACTGCCTCGGAAACCCAAGGAGGGGCCACTATGAGTTAGATCCTACTCGAGGGCTATGAGCTTGGTTTTTCATATATGCAGATGACACAACCTTGCTTTCTGAAAATGAAGATAACTTGAAGCACTTATTGATGAAGATTATATAATGCAGTCTGCAATATAGATTACACCTCAACATTTAGAAAACTAAAATCCTCACAACTGGACCAATATGCAGCATCACAATAAATGGAGAAAAGCCTGAAGATTTCATATTGCTTGTTTCCACAATCAACACCAATGGAAGCAGCAGTCAAGAAATCAGATGTGGTATTGTACTGATTGAATGCCCTGCAACCAACTTTTTTGAAGTGCCAAAGAGCAAAGATGTCTCTTTGAAGACTAAAATGTGCGTGATCCAAGCCATGGTGTTTTCTATTGCTTCATATGCATGTGAAAGCTGGGCAATGACTAAGGAAGGCCAAAGAAGAGTTGATGCTTTTTTGTTGTGATGTTGGTGAAGAAAACTGAAAGTATCATGGACTGCCATAAGAACTAACAACAAATCTGTCCTGGAGGAAGTGCAGCCAGAATGTTCCTTGGAAGCAAGAATGACCAAGCTTCGTGTCACCTACTTTGGTCATGTTGTCAGAAAGGACCATTCCCTGGAGAATGATATTATGCTTGGTCAAGTGGAGGGTCAGCAAAAACGGGGAAGACCCTCAATGGATTGAAACAGTGGCTGCAATGCTGAACTCTGGTGTGGCAAGGTTTGTGAGACTCACACAAGACCAGGCAGTGTTTCATTCTGTCACACAAAGCATTGCTATGAGTCGGATCCACCTCGATGGCACCTAACAACAACAATAACAACAATAAGTGCAATTAGTTTAGTACCTTGAATTATTCAGTGTAGAATATATCTCTGCAAATAATGTCAGAATGGAG
>NW_006921612.1:18224133-18227079 GCF_000298275.1 Orycteropus afer afer | reverse complement strand
AGCAACTATAGTTATCATCTATCAATGAATCCCTTCATTTTGGCATTTACTGGATGCCAAATTACAGGATTATAATATTACCTTTAGTTCTATCTGCATAGACTGTATCTCCCTTAGTAGATTTTTAAGCTCTTCAATTATAAAGAAAATCTTGTTCTTTATCTTTTATTCCTCCCATAGTATTCAAAAATATTTTTGATTCTGTATAAATACTTACTGAATAAATGTAAAACAATTAGAAGTGTTTGCAAAAGAAAACTAACCAGAATATAGAGACCACTTCAGAATTTTCTAACAATTAATTAAAATTGCTTTGCCACATTTGTTAGAGAAAAATTCATCTCCAAAATGACTTATTCTTTAATTGAACCTTCCTTAGGTCATTGATCCAAGGATATGGTATATATTAAACATCCAGACTTACAGAAAAAGAAAGAAAAAAAAAAACCTCCTTTTTGTTTTTTCCACTCAGGAATTGCTAGAAGGCATACAGATATATTCCAAGCCCATTTTTATTAAGTAATTAAGTAACTTAATGTGCATCAATTAATATGATACATTTATCATAGGAGTATTTTAGACTCTTTGTTTAAGGATATTCTAGAGGTTTCACCAGGGAATATGTCAATATTTCCAAATGCTTATTATAAGAGGCAAATGGTTCTGGAAAGTTAGCATATCTAACTCAAAATAAGTGCTTACCACATTTGTGAAATGAATATAATTGAAATATGACTGTCTAACTATTTATCTCTCTCTCCATACAGATATAAATAAATTGGTTTTGGTTACTACTGCTGCTGTAACAGAAAATGCCACAAATGGGTGCCTTAACAAACAGGAGTTTATTCTCTTACAGTTTTGCACGCTAAAAGTTCAAGTTCAAAGTGCCAAGCTTTAGGAGCTGGAGGAAAGTCCCTTGAACTTGAGTTTTGGCTCTACCTCTTGCTCTGGGTGCATCGGAGCTAGAGATGTCTCTTCACTCAGGCAGCTGCTGATTGCTGATGTTAACAAGCCCAACGTTGACAAATAAAATGACACAGTCCTAATATTACCAAACAACACAGCATGCCAGTAGTTCAAATCCAGAGACAGTCCTAATATCATCAGGAAATATGGCAGACTGCTAAAGAACACTCAGCTACATGCAGGGTCCAACCTTGCCCAAAACTGCAGAGGCCATTTTCAAAACTTCCTCAAAGCTGATTCTTATAAACTGGAAGCAGACCACATCCTTAAGGCAGCTACTCAGCTGCTCCAGCAGATTCCACCAAAGAGTTGATCACCAGTCTCATCAGGAGAATAACTACACCCAGCTGCCCAGCCACTCAAACCCAGGCACCGCCAAGATGACACATAACCTTAACTACCACAATTCCTTTCAGATGTTTTCACATAGAGAGTCAGTTAATTATGCAACAAGAATCCCTGAAGTCTGGAATAAACCTGACATGTATTTGTAATTCGTCATTAATATTCATCTTAATCAGCATTTCTGCTTAGTCTGATTAAATGTGTGCATTGAAGAATCTTTCAATTTCTGTTATAGTTCACAAGATACAGTCTTAAAATCTTATGACTCCACCTACGTGTCTCTGACAGCAGAATCTCTTCATGTTTTTTCACTTACTTTGCACACAAACTATGCTCCAGATAGCACTCAACAAAGTACTACATGTAAATCCCTAAGAAGCTGTGCTTTAATTACTATCCTGAACCCATTTCCTAGAATTTCTGTCCTTTATTCTTTTTCATCAAAGTATGGTGACACCTATTCTTTTCCCAAACTCAGTCTAAGCATTTCCACCTCTAGGAAGATTTTCCTATAATTTTTCATTATTTACTTATATTGTTTTAATACCACCTGCTGTATCCTGAGAGAGCTCTAGTGGCATGATGCATAAGGAATATGAATGCTAATCAGAAGGTTAGCAATTCAAACCCACCAGCAGCTCCTCAGAAGGAAGGTTGAGCAATCTACTTCCAAAATGATACCACCTCAGAAACCCAAGGAGGGATCACTATGAGTTGGATCTGACTTGATGGCAAACACAAAAACAGTGTATTATGGAGGATCTCTGCTCGCACTGTGCCTAAGTCATTTGACTGCTAAACAGATGGTTGGCAGTTCAAACCCACCAATCACTCCACAGAAGGAAGATAGGGCAATTTACTTCTGTAAAAATTTACCGCCTCAGAAACCCAATGGTGGTCACTGTGAGTCAGAATAGACTGGATGGCAGTGAGTTTAGTGTATCATAACACTATATTATCTTTTGATCTGAAACATTTGACCATGATTCTTACTGGATAAGCTACTCCAATGGCTTCCAACCTTACTAATCTCAATTCTTAAATGGAGACTTATCTCTACGTTTACCCATACCTCCAATCTGTTGGGGAATTTTGGACATATTTTCTAAGAGTCTTTCTTTATCCTTTTCTCCAGCTTCCTTTCCTCAAATCATTATCATGTGGCATCAGAAAGAACAAAAGGGAACCTGTACTCTTCAATAAAGTAGATGAGCTTGAGGCTTGGCATGCCTAATATTCCTATACACATTGTGCAATAAGTGGTAGTAGGCACAGTTCTCTAATCTCTGTGGGAAGATGTATGAACCTGACACTTAGCAACCCTAGTTGTCATGTTTAAGATGTGATATTACTTCACACCTTTTTTTTCTTTCTTTATACCTTTACGCACAACAACTGGACAAGAATAGTTCCAGCCACCATTCCATGAATAGATAAGTGAATGAATTCATAATCAAATCCTAGTTTGAACACAGTTTATATGTGTTGGATTTCTATTTTCCTCAAATTAAAAAGGTCTCTGCTGTAAATTCAACTTAAACCTCATGCTATTAAAGAATTAATTATTCTACTCTGAGATAGCAAAGCCATATCTGTTTAGTGTGTGTTACATCTTCCCAAAAAGATTGTAAA
>NW_006921612.1:18221856-18223098 GCF_000298275.1 Orycteropus afer afer | reverse complement strand
TCCCTTACTTGTGTTACTTCACTCCATTTTCTGCAAGTGTTACCATGGTCCACTTTCCTGTGTGTATATGTAAGTTATTTCCTTTTATTATGAGAACATCGATTATTGGATTTGGGGCATATGTGAAGAGGTCTGGTGAGGAAGTAATCAACTTCTAACCAAAAAGTCAGCAGTTCAAACTCATGAGCCACTCCATGGGAGAACGATATGACATTATGCTCCCACAAAGATCACAAACTTCATGGAATAGCTCTAATCTGTCTTTATAGGATGGATATGGTTTGAATTCAACTCAACAGTAATTTTTTTTTCTTGGTTTTATGATCTCAACTAACTGAACTCATTCTCAGGTACCAGGTGGATATATATTTTAGGATGAAACAATCCAATCTATTACAAGATGCTTAAATAAAAATAAGTTTATGGGAGGTTCTGGTAAGATGGCAGAATAGGCAGAAAGACTGCACAGACACTTTTCAACAAAGAAAAGGGGAACCAATTAACACCGATAACAGAAAATAATCCTGGACCCCTGAGCCATGAAGGAAAGGATATAGAAGTGGACTAAACTCCAACTAGTGGAAGAATTTGCATGAAAACACCACAAAGGAGACATACAGAGCTGCGGTCTGGCAGTGATCCTGACAGCACAGACAGCTTGGATATTGCCTACTGGTGGTAGGACCTAAGAATTAACATAAAAATCAGCTCTGCTAGCCAGGGACTGCACAGAGGACTTCTCTGGTGGCTGGTGAATAAAAGGGGAAGCAGCAAAGAAGAAAGTGGGCTGAGCTGTGGACTTTTGCCTGTCTGGCAAAATTTATACACATTTTGAATGTTTATAAATCGTTTGACCATGTTAGATATTTAAAGTGAGTGTTCTCCCAGATTCCAATGACTTAAGAACAGGCTCCACTTGCTGGGAACCACAAGCACATTCAGACACGGATGACTGGAACAGTGTGACATTCCCCTTCTTAGTCTCATACCCCATAACCTCTTGGTGAACAGAGGTTCAGCCGTGCCTCACTGCCACCCACCTTCTGAGCTGACAGGAATTCCATCCCAATCTGCATGCTTGAATGGAGCCTAGATGCCCTGCACAGCCCTGCCCTGAATTCTTTTTCATTTTTCTGTTTTTAGTTTGTTTTTGTCTGTTTTTAAAACTACTACTATTATTATTACAGTTGTCCTTTTTACTATAATTGTTTATTATTTCAATCCCAGGTTCTCATTTTCAGC
>NW_006921612.1:18199418-18199902 GCF_000298275.1 Orycteropus afer afer | reverse complement strand
GTTGCTATCATCTTGGTATGTGTTTTTTCATGGTGTCCCTGCTTTGTTTGTTCCATATTATTTTCTTTGCTGAGCTCATTATGTTTATGAATCCTATTATCCTTTCCTTTCTTGCTGTTGTTTTACTATTTGCTGAGTATTTGTACTTGTCCTCTTTTTTATTGTGATATTAAGGTTTATCATTTTTCTTTGAGGTTACCTATGATTTATAATTTTCTCCTTGAGTTTAGAACAGTCCATTCTATTTTGCAACTCTCTTAACTTCCTCACCATTTAGAAGTTCTGTAACTACACAGTCTTCTTCCTCTGTTTGTATGTAGTTGTCTTTACTTGCCAATTGATGTCTCTGGTTCCCTGTTTACAATCTCGTAGGCACATTTTACTTTGAGTATGTCCATGGCTGTGGTTTCTGGGTTATGTCATCTTGTGTATTAATGGTCGGTTGTTATTTGCTATTTTTGGTTCTCTGTTCAAAGGACTCCCT
>NW_006921612.1:18196938-18197599 GCF_000298275.1 Orycteropus afer afer | reverse complement strand
TCTCTAGCTGCTGGTTACATGTTGATTTGTTTTGTCTTGGTTTTATGCTTTAATATTTTGAAAAGGTGAAGCTGGTGTATTTTATTTTATTATTGATTCAGGTATGTTGGATCGCTCTGCTGTTTTTTGTGATGGTGGAATCACTGTGGAACATGGGTATGTTTCTGTTTGTTGTAAAGAGGGTTTAGAGTTCGAAGTGGGAGGTTTTATGGTAGTTGGTTGAAGATGGTTTCTTCTATTGAATGAGTGAAGTTATTGGTGGAGAAAATGGTAGCAGAAGAAAGACAGCTTGGTTTGCTAGGGTCAATTTCTAGGGCTTTGGGCAGGTTGTTATTGATGACATAGTTATTTACAAGACCACAGCTCAATCTCAGGAAATATTCTTGTTGTTAGGGACTCATCACTTTCTGCCAGGCTCAGGCACATTCAAAGACCCCACTCTCGAGGTCCCTCAGCACCAGAAAGCTGATCCAAGGCAAATTCCCTCACCTGCCAGTCAGTGGCTGCCCCAGGGAAGTTTCCAGTGGCCTCTCTCGGCTTCCTGTCAGTCCTCCTCTAGGTAGATCTATCTTAAATAATAATCTCCCTGTGACTTTCCTCTAATTCTGCTCTTCTGTGTTTGGTGCACTTTGTGTCAGTGAGCTGTTCAGAGCATCAAAAT
>NW_006921612.1:18187285-18195963 GCF_000298275.1 Orycteropus afer afer | reverse complement strand
TAATAGCAGTAAATAACACTGTTTTATGTGACCCATTTGCCAGCAGGTACCCTTCATTGCTGTTGTTAGACTCTTTAACATTTTCTAATTTACATCCTTAATTTTCCTCATCTTTTCTTGAGAGGTTGTGGCTCCTCATTAGTCCTGGAATGACTGGAGCCATACTTGATCCCCAAAGAAAAATCTTTTAATTTTACTCTCTTCATGGCTGTCTTGTGTGAACAGTATGCTGGCTTGTGCCTACTTAAAAAAAAATTCTCCTAAGTTAAAATTGTCCATGACCTCAAAAACCATTACCACATACATCCTTCCCTCCCATCTAGAAATTTCTTTATAAATGTATGATTACACCAAAAATTATAGATGAAACACTAGTCTAAAAATATTTTGGTTTTCTCTGGTTATAAAATCATCAACATGTATTGACCTCTCTCTTTTTGTCAATTACCAGATATTTATTTTTAGAAAATGGAAGAACTGTATTTAATTCCCACAATCCCCATGCCTAAGTCATCTCTAATGCAAACTCATATATAGTTCTATGTAGAAAATTATGGAATGTTAGAACTGGAATATGATCTCTCTTCTCTCTCTCTCTCTCTGTCTCTCTCTGTCTCTCTCTCCCTCTCCCTCTCTCTCTCTATATATATACATGATACATACACACACATAACATCTTATGTGATTAAAACCTTTTTAACATAAGACATCAGATCTGAGACTTACCTTGTAGACTACCTATCTCAGGCTTATCAAAAGAAAAAGATATCTAAAGAGAAATGTAATGACAGGCAAAAGGCCATCCAACCTGTTGGTGGCTATAAAGACTAGATCTTAGGGCTACCCAATGTCAGTGCCCTAACAGTAAACAAGCTCAGAAGGACACCAGGAGTTTGAAAATAGAGTAAGCATAACTCCTACCTTTGAATATTTTTCACTCACTCTAATTCCCTGACCTCGAAACGCATTTGGAGAGGTCTCATGTTGACTGTAACAAAACAGGTAATTGCAAGCCAGCAGCAATGTTAGGCAATGGTTAAGTGGTCAGTGGTTCAAATTTACCCAGAGGCTATAAGATAGACCTGGTGATCTACTTCTGTAAAGATTAGAGCATAAGAAACCCTATGGGGCAATTGTACTCTGTAGGGACAATATAAGTCAAAATTTACTTGATGGTTTTCTTTAGAACACTCAAATGTGTGAAATTGGAAGGAGAACTTTTGCACAGGGGAAAAACTAGACAGACAGAAATGCATAGGTAAGAAGGACACAGGGAAGGATTAACTATAGAGGGGAGGTGGGAGGATATCTGTTGCATTGTGCAGATTGAAATTGGTCTGTGAAACAAAATATATATGAACCATTGAGTGTAAAATGAATCTACTTGTAAAATGGCACCTAAATGACAATAAAAAATTAAAAATAAATAAAAATAAAAGCAATAGATGGCTGCCACTTGATTTAGGAACAAATATGATGAAGAAGGAGTGTGGACCCTTACATGAAAAAACTTTTTACCTATGTGATATATTTTCTAAAATTTGTCCCTAGTATCTACCCTGGTATGCATTACATTTTTCTATTGATATACTTCTGAACTTGTGTTGTAGCTTAAGAAGGAAAAAATAAAATGTGTGTGTGTGTGTGTGTGTTTTCATATTCTCTGAAGTATTTGTTATGTGAGAAGAACAATCCCACAACAGTAATATTCTTATTGCTCTATTTATAAAAAGGGGCTGGGTTTGACCATTTAAAAAAAAATAATCAGTCAGTATTCTTTGTTGAAATAACAGATTCTCTCTACTGGAAGAAGAAAACACATTTGCTAAAAGACATTACATGTACAGAATTGCCAATCATATGATAAGCCTTGGATGGATAGCTACACTTCCACAACATACATCAAATAACTCTACTACAGTTGCAAAGTATTAAATGGCAGAACTCTACTTTCCAATATCACCAGTAATTATGCAACTTCTACACCAGAACCATGAAATTAAAATCTATTAGGAATACACATTGTACCAGCCCTGCCACTGAAAGCTGAATGCCTCTGTATTTGCCTATCAGAAAAAGTGGAAACACCCCATTGTGGCTCCTAAAGCTGACTGAGCATCTGAATCATCCTTAGCATTCTCTCCTAGGGGTCTTGGGGACCTATTTTCTTCTGATCATTATCTAGGTTTGGAACTACTGTTACAAGGAATGTGGGGGAAGGAACAGCATGAGGTTCCTTGTAGCAATGAAAATACATGTAGGTTTGTAACAAAAAAGAATGAGCACCAATCTTTATTTCAATGACTCCCATGAAGCATGACCTATATGAAAACGTATTTTTCGAGGCAAAGGAGCTGTGAAACATCCAAATTGGAAAAAGGACCCAGGTAGCAATCACTACAGAGACCCTGCTGCTCTGCTTTCCACAAGGCTGCAAATGCATGTTTGAAAAACAGTGAGGATCAGTCAGGCATAAAAGCAGCTGCACTAAACTGAAACACTTAAGATTCCTATTTCCTACCCAAAGAACCTTCATTTAAGGGTTTCTTCATTTGGTTATGTACATAAATTGGACCCATGATTCAGGGACTAAGGCATATTTGATAGAAAACAAGATGAAAAATGAAGGGAATTGATTCTCCTGTGCAGATGTTTTAAAGTTAGCAATTCTTTTGTGTAAATATTCCATAAATGCATAAATTATATGCGTAAACATTCATAATTTTTCATCATTAATTAGACTTTCATTTAAAGAAGGCTGCGTTTGTCTCTCATCTTTTCTTTACTAAAATTATCATGTTGAACAAAATACCAACTGTAGTTTGTTATAAGGAAGGGTTGACAAAAAATGATATATTTATGTTAGCATTATTATTATTTGTATTACTTTACTTTATCTTCCACAATTTTCAAAATAACAAAAGTAGGAAGTAAGAAATAGATTTGGGAAATATAAAAAAGTAATGAAGAAACTACTGAAAAAAGAAAGCATTCAAAATCTCTTCACCTACAAGAAAGACAGTTAACATTTGCCAATGTCACTTTTTGATATATATGATCATAAAAGTATATGTAAAGTTGATATATAATTTGTTATATTCAATTATGTTGTTGTTGTTAGGTGCCGTCAAGTAGTCTATGACTCATAGCAACCATATACACAGCAGAACTAAACACAGCCTGGTCCTCAGCCAGCTCCGTGATTCTTGCTATACTTGAGCCCATCGCCACTGCCACCATGTCAATCCATCTTGTTGAGGGCCTTCCTCTTTTTTGTTGACCCTCCACCTTACAAAGCATGACATCCTTCTCCAGGGAATGGTCCCTTCTGACAGCATGAACAAAGTATGTGAGACGAAGTCTGGCCATTTTCACCTCGAAGGAGCATTCTGGCTGCACTTGCTCCAGGACAGACCTGTTAGTTCTTTTAGCAGTCCACAGTCCTTTCAGCAATCTTCACCAACACCACAGCTCAAAAGCATCAACTCTTCTTCAATCTTCTTTATTCACTGTCTAGCTATCACATGCATATGAGGTGATTGAAAATACCATGGCTTGTGTCAGGCGCACCTTAGTCCTCAAGGAGACATCTTTGCTCTTCTGCCCTTGAAAGAGGTCCTTTGGAGCCAATTTGCCAGTGCTCTATGTTGTTTGATGCCTTGACCACTGTTTCCATTGACATTGATTGTAGAACTAAGAACTAAGTAATGTGAAGTCTTTGACGATTTCAATCTTTTCTTCATTTATTGTAATGTTGTTTATAGGATCAGTTGTGAGGATTTTTGTTTTCTTTATACTGATATGTAATCCATACTGCAGACTGTATTCATTTTTCATCAATAAGTACTTCAAGTCATCCTCACTTTCAGCAAGCAAAGTTGTGTCATCAGCATATTGCAGGTTGTTAATGATTCAATTACATTAAATAATAATAAATAATAAATTATATAATATTCAATTATATTAAATCATAATTTTATGCCATATTTTTGTTAGCAAGATCACTTAACAATTGTACTATTTTTATTTACATAGATATTACAAAATTATTTAAAAACCATTTAAGTTGCAGTTTTTGGAGGTTTCAAGTGTGCTGTCTTATGTAACATTGATAGATGTTAGAATACAAATAATTACTTAAGCAAGAGGTTTGGTGGGTCAAAGATTTGAGTATTTTAACATTCCTGCTAATTATCATCAAATGCAATTAAAAAAAGCTACTGTAATATACATCTAACCTATGCAGAAGTTAGCCTTATGCTTGACACTTTGACATCATTCTGATTTCATTCATTTAAAAATTAGCAACAAAAAGATGAAGATAAACAAATATGTGATATTGAATCAATTAGTATTGATATGATAATGAGGATTGGAAATAATTTTATATTTATTATCAAATGCTATTGATTCATTTGTCAATCATTTATTCACATCATGTTGCCCCACTATATTCTTTTTATCTTATGTTTATATTAATCATATATTAAATTTATAATTTTTGTTTATTCATTAATTTATCACTTACCTTTGCCTATTTCTTTAGAAAAGTAAATATTATTTTTGGTTGTAAATTGTGATTTATTCCTTTGATTTTTAAGCTTAGGAAATCTTGCTCAATTCTACATACTTAAAAGAAAAATATGAAGTTGAGTTCCAGTAAGATGATGGAATAGGCAGACAAACTACACAGACTCTCTTCAACAAAAAAGGGGAACCAATTAACACAGATACAGAAGATAATCCTGGAACCCCGAACTTTGAAAGGAAGGATACAGGACTGGACTAAATTCCAACTAATAGAAGAACCTGCACAAAAACACCAAAAAGAAGACATATAGAGCTATAATCTGTCACTAATCCTGACAGCATGGGCAGCTTGGATATGGCCAAGTGGTGTTAGGACTTAAGAATTAACCTAAAAATTGGCCCTGCTACCAGGGGCTGCATAGAAGATTGCTCTGGTGGCTGGTGAATAAAAGGGGAAGCAGTGAAGAGGAAGGTGGGCTGAGCTGTGGATTTTTGGTTGTCCGAAAGGTGTAGCCATTTTCAATGTTTGCAAGTGGTTTCACCATTTTGGATATTTAAAATGACAGGATTCTCTCAGATTCCAGAGACCTAATAGGCTCCACTTGCTGTGGGCACAAAGAACTGGAAAGGTATGATATTCGCCTTGTTAATCTTATATCCCACATCCTTTTGATGAACAGATGTGTAGCCATCCCTCACTCCTATCCACCTTCTGGGCCAGCAAGAATTTCATCCCAGTGTGTGTGCTCTGACAGAGTCTGGTTGCCCTACCCCACCCTTTCCAACCTTGCCCAGACTTTTTTTTTTTTTAGTTTGCTTTTCCCTGTTTTAAAATTATTTATTTGTTTACTTATTTATTTTTATTATTATTTTTTTTTTCTTTCTTCTCGTCCCTGGTTCTAGTTTACAGCTTTTTCTCTCTTCTCTGTTGCTGGTTCCCATTTTCTTTTTCTTTCTCGTGGTTAGCCCCATTCCTTGTTTTTCTTTTTGCATTTTTCCTGTTTTTTTTTTTTTTTTGTTGTTGTTCATTATCCTCCTATTCTACCTCTTTTCTTTTATTCCTACCTCCTCACAATATTTTTTCTTTTATTCTTTTCTTCCCACTTTTTCTATGCATATTTCTTTTGGGTGTTTAAGTATTTCTTTAACTATATTCTCTCATTTACTGTCTTTACTCTTTTTTCTTTTTTTCATTTTTCTCTTTTTGGTGATTGCTCCTGTGTTTACATAGTGTATTATCTGTCTGCTTGTTTTCACTTTTTTGATGGATTTTCAATTGATGCTTTTGTGTAACTCAGTAGGAGACAGCAACCCTGCCCACATGAAACAACACCTGCACCTCTGGCAACTCCACCTACTGTATAAGAGCCACCAACTTCCTTCTGCACTAACTGGTCAATGATACATGACCACCAATAAGAGTCTGACTCACCCTTAACTGCTCTTCACAAGCAGTTAACAAAGATCTGTGCAGCCACTCTCATTCTCTATCACACCCTCCAGAATACAGGTGGTGAGTGCATCAGTGCTGCCAACTAGTGAGTAGAGGAGCACACTACCCTGCTTACTCAGATATATCCAGCAAAGAAAAAGAAAATCTTGGGTAACTCACTCCAACATACAATATCCAATTAAATAGAAATACAACAAAGCCACAAGGTCTGGGAGACAACAGACCATCACAGTCCACACAAAGAAGGAAGATACAGTGATAGAACCAAGAGAGCAGAATACAGACCCAGAACACATCACTGAGGAAGAAGCAGTATTGGAACTCACTGATAAGGAATTCAAAAGAATTACACTTAGGTATCTTCAATAAATTGAGAGACAGATCAAGGAAAACACTGATAAAATTAAGGAAAACACAGACAGAAACCTAGAACAATCTTGGAAAACAATACAAGAAGAAAATCACAAAATAATTGAAAAATTAGAAATGATATGAAATTTACAGATACAAATCCAGAAGATTAATACTAAATTTTCAGAAATAAGTAACACGATAAAAGGGCAAAGGAGTAGAATCAAATCAACAGTATAAGGAATTAATATGATTGAACAGAAATAACTAAATACATCTTTGGAAATGGATCAATCAGAAAAAAAGATAAAAAGAAAATGAAGAAAGCCTAAGGTTCATGTAGGATACTATCAAAAGGAGTAACCTATGTATAACTGGAATTCCAGAACAGGAAGAGAAAAAGAAAACCACTGAGAAAATTGTCAAAGATTTGTTGGAAGAGAACTTCCCTGATATGATGAAAGATGAGAATATATCTATTCAGGAAGTCCAATGAATCTCAAACAGGATAGACCCCAAAAGAAAATCACCAAGGCATATCATCCTCAAACTTATCAAAACCAAAGAAAAAGAATCCTGAAAGCAGCATGGGAAAGATGAAAAGTGACCCACAAGGGGCAACCAATAAGACTAAGCTAAGATTTCTTTGCAGAAACCATGCAAGAAGGAAGGCAATGGGATGGTACATATAAAACCCTCAAAGAAAAAAAAAACAATTTCAACCAAGAATTATATACCAAGCAAAATTGTCCCTCAAATATGATGTTGAAATTAGGAGATTTCCAGATAAGCAGAAATTAAAGGAATTTTTTTAAACCAGACCAACCTTATAAGGAATACTAAAGAGAGTCCTTTGAACAGAAAACAATAATAGCAACAAACAACTGACCATTAATACATAAGATGACATAACCCAGAAACCAATAAAGTTGTGGAAGTATCCAAAGTAAAATAAGCTTATAAGAGTGTAAACAGGGAAACAGAGACATCAATTGGCAAATGAGGACAACTTCAAACCAAAAAGAGGGAACAAATAGTGTACTTACCGAACTTCTAAATAGTGAGGAATTCAAAAGAGTTGCAAGATAAAATTGACTGTTCTAAACTCAGGGAGAAAATCATAAATCACAAGGTATCCTCAAAGAAAATTGATAAACCTTCACATCACACACACAAAAAAAGAAGACAAGCACAAATATTTAGCAAATACTAAAACAATAGCAACAGAGGAAATAATAAGACAATTAATAAATACAATGAGCTCAGCACAGAAAAATATATGGAACAAAGAACCAGAAACACCATGATAAAACACATAAAAATAACAGCAATGAATTCAGACTCCTCAATAATTACACTGAATGTCAATGGATTGAAAGTACCATTCAAGAGACAGAGAGTTCCAGACTGGTTAACAAAACATAACCCATCAATATGTTGTCTACAAAAGACAAAATAATAGAAACAAGGACAAAAATTGGCTAAAATTAAAAGGTTGGAAAAAGATACATCAAGCATATTTCACCACAAAAGAGCAAGAATGGCAATAATAATTTCTGATAAAATTGACTTTAAGACAAAAATCACCATAAGAGACAAGGAAAGACATTATGTTATGATAAAGGCTCAATTGAACAAGAAAATATAACCATAACAAATATCTATGGACCCAATGAAAGAGTCACAAAATACATAAATCACACTTTAACAGAATTGAAAAGACAGATAACTCCACAGTCATAGTAGGAGACTTAATACACCACTTTCAGTTGAAGATAAAACAACTGGAAAGAAATTCAACAAAGAGGCAGGAGAACTAAACAATACAATCCAAGAACTTGTCCATATAGACATCAACAGAACACTTCACACATCAAAATCACAATAAACATTCTTTTCCAGTGCACATGAAATGTTCTCCATGATACACCACATATTAGCCCACAAAGCAAGCCTTAATAAATTTTAAAAATTGAAATACTGCAAAGCATCTACTCAGATCACAATGCTATCAAATTAGAAATCAACAGTAGGAAGATCAGCAGAAAAAGAGCAAACACATGTAAACTGAACAACACCATCCTTAAGAATGGCTGGGTAATGGAAGTAAAGAAAAATGAAATTAAAAAATTCCTTGAGTCAAATAAGAATGAAAATACAACATACCAAAATCTGTGGGACACAGCAAAAACAGTGACCAGAGGCCAATTTATAGCAATAAATGCACACATAAAAGAAGATGGAAGATCCAAAATCAACACTTTAAACCAATATCCCCAACAATTAAAAAAACAACAATAAGAAAAGCCCAGAGTCACCAGAAGAAAGTAAATAATAAAGATTC
>NW_006921612.1:18183999-18187155 GCF_000298275.1 Orycteropus afer afer | reverse complement strand
AATAAGAAATGAAATGGGGGACATCACAACAGAACCAAATGAAATAAAAAGGATAATATCTGGATACTATGAAGCACTGTACTTCAACAAATTTGAAAATCTGGAAGAAATGGACAGATTTCTAGAAATGCACTACTCACCTAACCTAACACAGGCTGAGGTAGAAAAGTTGAACAGACCCACAAAAAAAGAAGAAATTGAACAGGTTATTAAAACAAACAAACAAACAAAAAAAAAAACCCTAGCCCACATGGTTTCACCAGAGAATTCTAACAAACATTCAGAGAAGAACTGACACCAATCCTACACAAACTATTCCAAAACACAGGAAAAATAAAATTAAAAATTAAAACCAAAATCAGGCAAAGACACCACTAAAAAGGAAAACTACAGACCAATATCCCTCATGAATATAGATCAAAAATCTTCAACAAAATCCTAGTCATAGACTGCAACAACATATCAAAAAAATAATTCATTATGACTAACCAGGGTTCATATCACGTATGCAAAGATGGTCCAACATTAGAGAAACAATCAATGTCATCCACCACATATATAAAACTAAGGAGAAGAAATACATGATCGTATCAGTTGATGCAGATAAGGCGTTTGATAAACTCCAACACCCATTCTTGATCAAAACTCCCAGCAAAATAGGAATAGGAGGAACATTCCTCAATAATAAAGGGCATCTATGCAAAACCAACAGCCAACATTGTTCTCAGTGGAAAGAGACTGAAACCATTCCTCTTGCTAACAGGAGCCTGACAAGTATGCCATCTATCACCACTTCTATACAACATTGTATTGGGAGTCCTAGACAGGGCAATAAGTCAAGAAAGGGAAATCAAAGGCATCCAAATTGGTAAGGAAGAAGTCAAATTATCCCTATTTGGTGATAATATGATCTAATATTTAGAAAACCCAAGAGACTCAGTCAAAAATCTAATGAAACTAATTGAGAGATTTAACATCATGGGAGAATATAAGATCAACATCCAAAAATCAGTTAGATTCCTCTACACCAGCAAAGAGATGCTGAAAAAGAAATAAGGAAATCAATATAATTTACAATAGCTACCAAAAATAAAATACTTGGGAATAAATCTTACCAAGGACACAAGAGACCTCTACAAAGAAAACTGTAAAAAACTATTTCAAGAAACCATCAGAGATATACATAAATGGCAGAACATCCCATACTTGTGGATAGGAAGATTGAACATTGTGAAAATGTCAGTTCTACACAAAGCAATCTCTACATTCAATGCAATGCCAATTCAGATCTCATCAACATTTTTTAAGGGTGTGGAAAAAACAATCACTAACTTAGACCTCTGATAAGCAAAGCACTATTGAAGAAGAACAACAAAGTAGGAGGTGTCACACTGCTAGATCTGAGAACCTACTATACAGCCACAGTAGTCAAAACTGCCTGATATAGGTACAATGACAGACACCTAGGCCAATGGTATAGAATTGAGAACCCAGAAGTAGATCCATCAAACTATGGTCAGTTGATCTTTGACAAAGAGCCTAAATTCATAAAATGGGGAAGAAGGTGTCTGTTTAACAAATGATGCTGGTAAAACTGGATATATATTTGCAGAAAATGAAACAAGATCTGTACCTGACACCATACACAAAAACTAACTGCAGATGGAGTAAAGAGTTAAATGTGAAATCTAAAACAATAAAGTCCCTCAAGGGGAAAATAGCAGCAAATTTAGGAGCCCTAATATATGGCATAAATAGATATCAAGGATAACCCAAAATGCACGAACAGCAGGATATGAACTCTATGAATGGGACCTTGTAAAAATTAAATTTTTATGTGCTTCCAAAGACTTCTCCAAAAGAGTCAAAAGAGAATCTATAGCTTAGGAAAAAATATTTGGCAATGACATATCTGACAAGGCAGTTACCTCTAGAATTTATAGAAAACTCTAACACCTCAACATTAAAAAGAGAAATAATCCAATTAAAAATGGGCAGAAGACATGGATAGACACTTACCAAAAAGGATATTAAGGTGACCAACAAACACATGGAGAAATATTCATGAGAATTAGCTATGGGAGAGATGCAAATTGAAACGACAATGAGATACCACCTTGCCCCAGCAGTAGGAGCAAAGAAAAACAAGACAGAAAATAATGCTGATGAGGATGTGGAGAGACTGACTCTCATGCACTGCTGGTGGGTTTGTCAAATGATACAAACATTGTGGAAAACAGTATATTGATTCCTTAAAAAGTTGGAATTAGAAATACCATTTGACCCAGCAATTCCATTACTAATTATATATCCTAAAGAAGTGAGACCCAGGATAAGAACAGATATATGCTGTTCATTACAGTACTATTTACAATAGCCAAAAGATGAAAACAAACTAGGTGCCCATCAACAGAAGAATGGATGACCATCCTATGGCACATACACACAATGGAATACTATGCAACCCTACAGAATAATGTAGAATCATCAAAACACTGCATAATGTGGATGAAGTTGGAGGACAATATGCTGAGTGAAAAAAGTCAATAACAGAAGGACAAATATTGTATTAAGTATCTTAGTGTAAAAAGTCAAGGAAAGCCTTATATATGGAAGGGAATTTCTTTGTTGTTTACCATGGGTGAGAGTGGAGGGGAGGATACACTGCTAGATAGGTAGAGACAAGCATTGATTTGGGTGAAAGGAAGGGCAATGTACCACATGTGAGTTATCCACAGAGTGCATTGAGGAAGAGGAAGACATAGAGAGGTGCAGAGAAGGTACAGACAAGAAAGAGGAAAGCTTTTGCACATACAGTTCTGTGTTGTCATTGATGGCAAACATTGATATACAGGTAAAGATGGGTGGACAGGCTAAACTGTTAGGTATGTCTGTGCAGGCAGGAAAGAAGAGAAAGGACAGAAAAGGCAAATGGCACCAGAACAGATTGAGGAGTCAGCCGCAGAGATCGAGGTCTGATACATTACCACATAAGTTTATGAATAGTCTGGAAACATTGTCCAATAAAGAGGAAGAAGATGAGTCACTTAGGGTAGAAAGCTCTCAAAATAGGACTGGGAAACAACTGCATTATCAGAGTAAAACCAGCCTTACTCATATGGATAAGGTAAAGCTTTCAAGACCTCCATTTGCTGA
>NW_006921612.1:18181760-18183186 GCF_000298275.1 Orycteropus afer afer | reverse complement strand
GAATATATCCCTCCTGAATTTAGAGACCATCTAAAGAATAGATTTGATGCATTGAACATCAATGATGGAAAACCAGAAGAATTGTGGGATGATATCAAGAGCATCATCTATAAAGAAAGCAAGAGGTCACTAAAAAGACACAAAAGAAAAGAAAGGCCAACATGGATGATAGAAGAGACTCTGAAACTTGCCCTTGAGTAGAGAGCAGCTAAAGCAAATGGAAGAAATGACAAGACAAAAGAATTGAATTGAAGATTTCAAAGAGCAGCTCGAGAAGACAAAGGCAATTACTCTAATGAAATGTACAAAGACCTGGACTTAGAAAACCAAAAGGGAAGAACACACTCAGCATTTCTCAAACTGAAAGAATTGAGGAGAAAAATTAAGCCTCGAGTTACAATATTGAAAGATACTAAGGTCAAAATATTGAATGGTGCAGGGAACATCAAAAGAAAATGAAAGGAATACACAGAGTCACTGTACCAAAAAGACCTGGTCGATCTTCATCCATTTTAAGTGGTGGCATATGATCTAGAACCAATGGTACTGAAGGAGGAAGCCGAAGCTGCAGTGAAGGAATTGGCAAAGAACAAGGCTAGGGGAATTGATGGAATACCCATTGAGATATTTCAATAAATGGATGCCACACTGAAGGCACTCACTCAGTTATGCCAAGAGATTTGTAAGACTGCTACCTGGCCAACTGACTGGAAGAGATCCATATTTGTTCCCATTCCAAAGGAAGATGATTGCACAGAATGTGGAAATTATAGAGCAATATCATTAATATCACATGCAAGTAAGATCTTACTGAAGATAATTCAAAAAAGTTTGCAGCAGTATATTGACAGAGAACATTGAGATGTTCAAGCTGGATTTAGAAGAGGACGTGGAGCAATGGATGTCATAGCTGCTGTCAGACAGATCTTGGCTCAAGACAAAGAATACCAGAAAGATGTTTATTTGTGTTTTATTGACTATGCAAAGACATTTGATTGTATGGACCATGACAAATTATGGAAAACATTGAGAAGAATGGGAATTCCCAAACACTTGATTGTACTCATGAGGAATGTGTACATTGACCAGGAAGCTGTCATTCGTACAGAACAAGGGGACAATACATGGTTTAAAATCAAGAAGGGAATGTGTCAGAGTTGCATCCTTTCCCCATACTTATTCAATTTATATCGTGAGCAAATAATCTGAGAAGGTAGACTATATGAAGAAAAACCTGGCATCAGGATTGGAGGAAGAATCATCCAATCTAACCTGAGATATGCTGACAACACAACTTTGCTTGCTGAAAGTAAGGATGACTTGAGGCACTTACTGATGAAGATTGAAGAATACAGTCTGCAGTATGGGTTACATCTCAATAAAAAGAAAACAAAAATCCTCACAACTGGACAAATAAGCAGCATTG
>NW_006921612.1:18177562-18178080 GCF_000298275.1 Orycteropus afer afer | reverse complement strand
ACTTACCCAGTGCTACACATCATCTAATGTCCTGACTGCTGCTTCCATTGGCATTGATTGTAGAACCAAGCAATGTGAATTCTTTGACGACTTCAGCCTTTTCTCCATTTATCGCGATGCTGGTTATTTGTCCAGTTGTGAGGATTTTTGTCTTCTTTATACTGAGATGTAATCCATACTGCAGACTGTGCTCCTCAATCTTCATCAGGAAGTGCCTCAAGTAATATTCACTTTCAGCAAGTAAAGTTGTGTTGTCAGCATATCTCAGCTTGTTAAGGATTCTTCCTCCAATCCTGATGCCACGTTTTTCTTCATATAGTCTACATTCTCTGATTATTTGCTCACCATATACATTGAGTAAGTATGGGGAAAGGATACAACCCTGACACAATCCCTTCCTGATTTTAAAACACACAGTGTCCCCTTTTTCCTTTAGAATGACAGCCTCCTGGTCAATGTACACGTTCCTCATGAGTACAATCAAGTGTTTGGGAATTCCCATTCTTCTCAATGTTATC
>NW_006921612.1:18173293-18176451 GCF_000298275.1 Orycteropus afer afer | reverse complement strand
CTGAAGATATTGAGCTACTTAATCACCTCTTGCCTCAGATGTAGTCAATCTGATTCCTGTATGTTCCATCTGGTGAAGTCCACGTGTACAGCCTCCGTTTGTGTTGTTGAAAAAAGGTGTTTGCAATGAACAAGTTGTTTGTCTTGCAAAATTCTACCATGTGATTTCCAGCATTGTTTCTGTCACCAAGGCCAAATTTTCCAACTACTGGTGATTCTTCTTTGTTTCCAACATTTGCATTCTAGTCACCAGTGATAATTAACACATCCTGATTGCATGTTCGGTCAATTTCAGACTGCAAGAGTTGATAAAAATTTTCAATTTCTTCATTTTTGGCTTTGGTTGTTGGTGCATAAATTTGGGTAATAGTCTTATTAACAGGTCTTCCTTGTAGGCATATGGATATTATCCTATCACTAACAGCATTGTACCTCAGGAGAGATCTTGAAAAGTCCTTGTGATGATGAATATCATGCCATTCCTCTTCAAACTGTCATTCCCAGCAGAGTAGATCATATGGTTGTCTGATTCAAAATGGCCAAAACCAGTCCATTTCAGCTCACTAATGCCTGGGATATTAATCTTTATGCATTCCATTTCATTTTTGACAACTTCCAGTTTTCCTAGATTCATACTTCATACATTCCATGTTCCAATTATTAATGTGTGCTGCCGCTGTTTCTCCTCAATTTCAGTGGTGCCATGTCTGCAAATGGAGGTCTCGAAAGATTTACCTTATCCACATGTGTAAAGCTGATTTTACTCTGCTAATGCAGCTCTTGCGCAGTCCTACTTTGAGAGCTTTCTAAGCTAATGGACTCATCTTCCTCCTCTATATTCAACAATGTTTCCAGAGTATTCATAAAGTTGCACAGTAATGTATCAGATAGTGTTTCTCTGTTATTCATAAGGTTTTCCCTGGCCAATTCTTTGAGAAGAGGGTGGCCTCCTCCTTCTTCCTAGTGTGTCTCAGTCTGCAAGCCAGGTGATACTTGTGCACCATGTGCACCCCACTAGGTTTGAAACAATAGCTATTCCAAAACACTTAATTATGCTCATGAGGAACTTGTACATAGAGCATGAGGCTGTTATTCAAACAGAACAAGAGGGTACTGCATGGTTTAAAATCAGAAAATGTGTGTTTCAGGGTTGTGTATCTCATCATACTTATTCAATCTCTGTACTGAACAAATAATCTGTGAAGCTTGACTATATGAAGAAGAATGTGGCATTAGGACTGGCAGAATCATTAACAACCTATGATATGTGGATGAAACAACCTTGGTTGTTGAAGGTAAAGATAACTTGAAGCACTGACTATAGTCTTCAGTATGGATTACATACTGAGCATAAAGAAAACAAAAGTACAATTTGACCAATAAACAACATCATGATAAATGGAGAAAAGATTGAAGGTGTCAGCAGTTTTGTTTTAATTGGATCTGCAGTCAAAACCCATGCAAGCAGCAGCCAAGAAATGAGACGTCATATTTGACTGTGAAAACCTGCTGCAGAAGACCTCTTTAAAGTGTTGAGAAGTAAATATGTCACTTTGAAGACTAAGGTGACCCTAACCCAAGCCATGGTATTTTTCAATCACCTCATATACACATGAAAACTGAACAATAAGGAAGACTGAAGAAGAGCTGATGCCTCTGAATTATGGTGTTGACAAAGAATACTGAAAATACCATGGAATGCCAGAAGAATGAACAGATCTGTCTTGGAAGAAGTGCATCCAGAAAGTTCCTTAGAAACAAGAATGGCCAGACTTTATCTTACCTGCTTTGGTCACATTATCAGAAGGGACCATTTCCTAGAGAAGGATGTCATCCTTGGTAAAGTAGAGGGTCAGTGAAAAGGGGAAGATCATCAACAAGACGGACTGACCAAGTAGTTGCAATTATGGGCTCAAGTATAGCAAATATTGTAAGGATGGTGCATGATCTGTCAATGTTTCATACTGTTGTATTTTGGGTCAATGTATGTTGAAGCTAACTCAAGAGCACCTAACAACAACATTCATCATCCTCCCACAGGAGGTTGCTGATGATCAATTTTCTGCTTAGCATTTCCTTAATAATCTTTTTTCTTTCCAAACCTATGCATATATCTGAAAATTATATTATTTGATTATACCAGTGTTTGAAATTTATGTACATGAATACTCATATTCTTTTGTGACTTCTTTTTTTTTTTTTAATCATTGCACTTTTCAGTGACATTACCTTGATTTGTATAGCTGCAGTTTATTTACTGCCTAAGACATTTGACTGCTTACCAGAAGGCTGGCAGTTCAGACCTACCAGATGATTGGGCAATCTCTTTCCATAGTGATACTGCCTCAGAAACGCAAGGAGGGGTCAGTACAAGTTGGATCCGACTCGATGGCAGTGAGCTTGCTTTTTCTTGGTTATACCTATGTACAGTCACATATATATATATATATATATGCACACCACAATTTAGTTATATATTCTACTATTCATGAATATTTATTTCTTTTATTATTATTATAATCAATACTGCTATGAACAATATGTCAGTTAGGGTCCAGTGAGGAGAAAAAACATGGCAGTGAAAATTTAATATTAAAGAATTGTTAACAGTGAAAAGTATCTAACTAGTAAAGTAAATAAAAAAGGACTCTAAGAAATACATATATGACAAACACAGAAAGTAACCACTGATTGTCGTAAAGCTCACGAAAATAAGAAAGACACTTAGACTCCCCGGGTGGTGCAATTAAAATGTTTTGCTGGTAGACAGGAAGTTGGAGGTTCGAGTCCACCCAGGAGGGCCTTGTAAGAAAGGCTTAGTGATCTATTTCTGAAAAATCAGCTATTAACAGCCTTATGGAATACAGTTCTATTCTGACACATAGGAAGGCCAGAGGGTGGATGCTATTTAGTCTGGTGATGTTGTCCTGCTGCTTGTCATGATGAATACAGCATAACTAGAATCTATTTCTCCAGCGATTGTTTTGTAGTATCTTTCCAGTTCTCCTCATGAACACAGGTTAACACTGAGCCAGGTAGCAAGGATGAAATGTTTACAGGATTTAGGTGCAAGGAACACAGAAGTGCAAATATAGGTGGATTTGGAGCTGTTTAGAAATAAATTGATAACAGATAAAAATCTTCTCATCTTGATCTTCA
>NW_006921612.1:18172308-18172938 GCF_000298275.1 Orycteropus afer afer | reverse complement strand
GACTCATAGCGACCCCTCCTTGGGTTTCTGAGGCAGTATCACTATGGAAGTAGATTGCCCCATCTTCCTTCCAAATTTTAGTTATATGCTTTGCAAATATCCTAATCCAGTTTTTAATCTTTTGGGTACATTTTGGTGAACAAAATTTATTAATTTTAATATAAACTCTGTTAATTTTTGCATATAGTTTAGATATTGAACATTTGTTTAAGAACCTTTCATTTCATTTAGGAATACAAAAATATGTTGCTGTATTTTCTTCTAAAATTTGGGTAAAGTTTTGACTTTCATACTCAAGTTTGTAATTCATTTGGAATTAATTTTTGCAGGAGGCATATGAAGTTGCTATGAGGTAGAATTTGATTTGATAGCTTTTTTTGAATATGTGGAATAAAGATCTATTAACTTCACAATAAATAAAGAAGGATAGCTATTACCCTAGCATCATATATTGAAGCGTTCATTGTTAAGGGATTGCTATACACTGGCTTATCTGCCATAAGGCTCCTGGGTGGAAAAGAGTTTGCTCTTGACCACTAACCCAGAGGTTGGCAGTCCAAGCCCACCCAGCAGCACCATGGAAGAAAGGCCTGGTGATCTACTACCATAAAAATTACTGCCAAGGAAACC
>NW_006921612.1:18170987-18171508 GCF_000298275.1 Orycteropus afer afer | reverse complement strand
TTTTTTTTTTGGGGGGGGAGGCTTAGTATGTTGTTGAGTTGAAGTAGAGATGGCAGATATCCTTATTTTTTTCTTAATTTTTTTTCCTTATTTCCATTAAATGTAATACCTAGATTTCTGTATGTAACATTTCTAGGTTAATGAAGTTGTTTCCATTTTTGATTTGTTATGCATATTTCTTGCAAACCACTGACAAAAATATCATATTTTCTTTCAGAATATATTGAGATAATAATATGATATTCATACTTTATCAATTATTAAAAAAAAACTTGATGATTTACACATATATTTCACAATCTAGAGCTATCACTGAAGTAAAACCAAATTGCTGATAATAAATACATCGCTGGAATTTGTTTACTAATACTTTATTTAAAGTTTTACGTATATCTTCATGAGTTATTGAATTACGTTTTTTTCTTTCATATCTTGTTTTTGGATAGAATATTAAGGTTTTAGTAATCTCGTAGCATAGTGCCTAAGGCACTTGACTGCTAAACAGAAGGCTGGTGGTTCAA
>NW_006921612.1:18166035-18169576 GCF_000298275.1 Orycteropus afer afer | reverse complement strand
TTTCAAACCAATGACCTTTGGTAAGCAGATGAATGCTTTAAGTACTGTGCCACTAGAGCTCTTGGAGTACATTAGAAGGTTTAAAAAGTAAATTAGTCTAGCATTTTAGCCTTGTAGGTATATTGGTACATGTAAACTGCACTTTTAAAATATGTTTTTGTTGCTGTAACTAGCTACAATGATATTTTTATGAAAAAATAAATTTCTGATGAAACTCTGCCAAAAAAAAAAAATTTATAGAGATTAATTTATGTGCCAGCATCTCTGACAGTGTCACCTGATACAGTTCACAACTCCTCAACCCACTTAGTGACACCACTGACCTCACTCACATGTGCAGAGTAGAACTGCTGCATAGTGCTTTTTTTTTTTTTTTAATATTGTAATTTGGGTAAACTTTCTACAGGAAATTGGTTTTCCACTCAACAATTCATACACATTTTGTTTTGTGACACTGATTGCAATCACCCCATTGCAACCACATTCTTTCAACTTCCTCCCCATGTTTATAATTTCCCTTTATCCTTCTTTCCTATCCTTTCTTGCCTTTTGAGATTTCTACCTGGATAAATGGTGCCCTCTTCGCCTCTTATGATTGAATGTTCTAAGGATTGCATACCTCTGTGGTCTTATTGTTCACCTATAGACCTGTCTATCATTTGGCTGAAAGTAGAGCTATGGGGAAGAGTTCAGTTCCAGGCTTGAAGAGTATCTAAGAGTAATAGTCTTGGGGGTTCCACCAGTCTCTGTCAGAGTGGTGAGCCTAATCATTTTTATGATTTTGAGTTTTGTTCCATATTTTTCCCACTCTGCACTTGACTGGTAACCAGAAGGCTGGCGGTTCAAACCCACCAGCCACTCCTCGGAAGGAAGGTTGGCAAACTACTTCTGTAGTGATACCGCCTCAGCAACCCAAGGAAGGGTCGCTATGAGTCAGGGCTGACTTGACGGCACATAACAACAACAACAGCATCAGGATCAGCTTTTGTGATATCTTTCAAAGTGGCCAGCAGTGGTTACCAAGCACGATCTAGTTCTTCTTGTAACAGGGTCGTGGAGGGTGGAGTTCACATGGTCTGGTTGTCCTTTGGAAGAATTGTTTCCTTATATCTTTGATTTTCTTCACACTTCCTTGCTCCAGATGGGAAGAAACCAATAGTTACATCTCAGATGGCTACTTATAAGCTTTTAAGATTCCAGATGCTACTCACCAAAGTAGACTGTAGATCATTGTCTTTGTGGGCTATACTATGCCAATTGAATTAAGTGTCCTCCAAAACTATGGTCCTGAGCCTCCGTACCCAGCAACTCATTCCTTCAACTCATTTCTATGGGTAAGAAGTTTTCATAATTTTGCTCCTTGTATGCTTTACTATATTCATGCACCAGCATATATAAATACATATGCAAAAACATTCTTTGTCAAACCTGTATGTGTTCATGGATATTGGCCCATTCACCTTCCTATCTCTGTTCAGTTTGAATATTTATCTATGTATCAACTTATAGATTATTATTATTATTGTTCTTGCAAGACTGGGTATGCAATAGTATTTACCTTTGTTGCCTTTAACTCATGCTCCTCCCAGTGTTTTCCACTGTCTTGACCATTTCGTGTTGATGTTCCCCTTATTGCATATTGCCTTCACCTTTGCCCAAGTTAATACATATTTACCCTCCAGTTATTTACCCACCCTTCTCCTCCACCTTCAGTAAGTTTCAAAAATAATTCTTCCTGTGTGCAAACCTTTTCTTGACTTTTTACTGCCCTTTTGGGATTGACTAATTTCACTCAGCATGTTGTCCTCTAGGTTTACCTACATTATGAGGTGTTTTGCAGATTCATCATTTTTTAACATTGAGTAGTATTCTATTGCATTTATATACCATAGTTGGGTTATGCATTCATCTGTTGATGGATGCTTATGGTGTTTTCATCTTTTTGCTGTTATGAATAGTGCTGAGATGAACATGGGTGTGCATATATCTGTTCCTGCCATGGCTCTTATTTCTCTAGGATATATACCTAGTGTTGGAAATGCTGAATAACCTGGTATTTATTTCTACTTCCAAATTTTTTAGGAAACATCCTGCCATTTTCTACGGTGGTTGTATCATTTTACAGTCCCCTTAGCAGTGTATGAGGGTTACAATCATACTCAGTCTCTCCATATCCAGGTCACCTTTTTTTTTTTTTTAAACTTTGCTATTAATTCTAGATAAACTAATATCTCATTGTTGTTTTGATTTCATCTTTCTAATTGCTAATGATGACAAGCATTTCTTCATGTGTTTTAAGCCACCTCAGTGTCTTTGGTGAATTGTCTGTTCATGACCTGTGACCATTTTTTTTTATTGGATTTTTGGCTTTTTCTTGTTGGCATGATGAAGTTTTCTATAAATTTAAGAGATCAGTCCCTTGTTCCATATGGTATTGCCATTTTTTTTCCCCAGTCTTTAGGTTCTCTTTTTAGTCTTTTTTTGTGGTGCCTTTGATGTCTGTAAATGATTAATTTTAGGAGATCCTAGCCCTCCAGTTTGTCTTCTGCTGTTTATGTGCTGTTATTTATTGTGATGTTTATGCCATAACTATTACCTATTAATGTCCATAAGAGTTTGCTCCTATTTTTTCTTTGATGAGCTGTAAAGTTTTCAGTTTTACATTTACATCCTTGAGCCATCTTGAGTTAGTTTTGTATATGGTGAAAGACTTGGATCCTTTTTCATTTTTCTGCAAATATCCAGTTTTACCAGAACAATTTGTTAAAGAGACTGTCTCTTACCCACTTAGTAAGTTTTTGGCACTTTGTCAAGAATCAGCTATCCTAATTGGATGGATTTACTTCTCAGTTCTCAATTCTGTTCCATTGGATTATGGGTTTGTCATTGCACTAATACCAAGTAGTTTTGACTACTGTGCCTACATAGTAGGTTTTGAGATTAGAGAGTATGAGCCTTCCTACTTTGTTTTTCTTTTTTAATTGAGCTTTACTTATCTGAGGTCTCTTTCCTTTCCACGCAAAGTTGGTGATTAGCTTTTCCATTTCTTTAAAGAATGATATCAGAACCTGGATTGGGATTGTATTCCATCTGCAGATCACTTTGGGTAGTATTGACATTCTTACAATGTTAAGTCTTCCTATACATGAGCATGGTACATTTTTCAATTTATGTAGTTTTATTTTGTTTTCTTGTAGTAGTGATTTGTTTCCTTTATATGAGTCCTTTGTGTCTCTGGCTAGATTTATTCCTAAGCACTTCATTTCTTGGGTGATTATTTTAAATGGCATTTTTTTATTATTATTATTATTACCTTTTCAAAGTTCTCTTTGTTAGTGTAGAGGAATCCTACAGATTTTTGTTTTTTGATTGTATACCTCACCACTTGCCTGAATTTATTAGTTTCAATAATTTTTTTGTTGAGTTTCTGGTATTTTCTATGCACAGGATCATATAACCTGCAAATAGAGATTGTTTAAAGGAGCTCTGGTAGCATAGTGGCTAAAGCACTTGACTGCTAACCAGAAGGCTGGCGGTTCAA
>NW_006921612.1:18164154-18164781 GCF_000298275.1 Orycteropus afer afer | reverse complement strand
TCAGTGTTGTGCTTGCTTCATAGAATTAATTCAGGAGTATTCCATCCTTTTCTGTGTTGTGGAATAATGTCATCTTTTCTCAGAATTCAGCAATGAAGCCATCTAAGCAGGCCCTTATTTTTGTTAGCAGTTTTTTTGATGACCTGTTTAATTTTGTGTGTGTGTGTGTGTGATGGGGCTTTACACTTTTTCTACCTCAGGTTGTGTTAGTTTGGGTATGTGGTGTGTTTGTACAAATTTGTTCCATTTATGCCAGGTTTTCAAGTTTTTTAAAGACATAATTCTTCATAGTATCTTCTTATTCTGTTTACTTATGTAGGTTTTGTTGTGACATCAGGAATTTCATTTTCTATTCATTTTATTTCCAACTTCTCCTTCTTTCTCTTTGTGAAATTTGCCAGTGTTTTATCATTTTTATTAATCTTTTCAAAGAAGCAACTTCTAGTCTTGTTGATTCTTTCTATTATTTTTCTATTTCATTTATTTCTACCCAAATCTTTATTATTTTGTTTCTTCTTGTCATTGGGGGTTTTTTATTTGCTGTTATTTTAGGTCAAAGGGCTGATTTTGACTGTCATCTATTTTTGATGTGTGCCTTTAGTGCTGAAAATTTTCCTCTGAGCACAG
>NW_006921612.1:18161263-18162167 GCF_000298275.1 Orycteropus afer afer | reverse complement strand
AAAAAGAAGGAAAGGGAGAAAAGAAAACAAAAGACAGGAGATTATGGGAGAACTAAGAAGAAAGATAGAGGGAAAAAAAAAAAAAAGCACAGCACCAGTAGCGGTGGTAGGAATGGGCTTGATCAGCCTTTGGGTTGGTGAGTGTGGAGGGTCTGTCCTTCCAGACACCGGGAAATTGTACAAGGTAAGGAGACAGATCACACTTCTTTGGTATCCTGATCACAAAATCTGGTGGTGGTGCCATCCTGGGCAAGCTGAGCCAGTTATCTTGTTCCTGCTCTGATCAGAATGCTGCTTACCATAATTCAAGATTACACCAGTGTGCCAGTTGGAGGTTTACTGCTCCTTGTTCACTATTTTGCTTTAGTTTCCTCCTCTCATCATTATTTGATCTATTTCTTCATCCTTCCTTTGAAGCTCTGAGTTGCAAGACTGTCATCCATATCCGTTTGATTTGTTTTCTCGAATCTTTGTTGTAGAGGATCTGGATACTGTGTGTGCTTAATCTGCCATCTTGGATCCTTGTCCTTTTTCTAAAAAAAAAAAAATTTGATTAAATTTTCTTATTGATTATAAAATCATACAGAAATATATGACATTTTTATGTAGAAAGAGAAAGAAAATTTAAAAAGGAAGAAATAGAATTTCAAATTATATGACATACCCAGGTACTCTGTCTTCCCACAGACAAATGTCTGATCAAAAAAACATCAAAGATAAGTAATGACCCCCTTTCTCTAGTATAATTTCTTACACTAACATAATTATTTCAAGCGTAAAGTGGTTGAAGACTCACATCTGGAGTCACATTTTCCAAGTTTCATTTTATACTGTTTTGTATTAAATTTTATTTTTCTCCATTTCTAGTCTACTATTTCAGCCACTATTTCATCTTCCTGACGCC
>NW_006921612.1:18156979-18157467 GCF_000298275.1 Orycteropus afer afer | reverse complement strand
CAGTTTGAGAAGTTTTCCCTGCTCTTCCCAGAAGCTTCATTATGTAAGTGCCAAAGGGCTTCATACTGTCTTCAATTGTGTGTGTCATCATCAGCCTTAAATACTGAGTCAAAGTTTGAGTGAGGGTGAATTCTCTCTCTGCAGAATGGCTATAAAATAATGGAATTATTGGGCATAATTAAAATGCCTGATTGGCATTTATGTGTTTATCTATATACCCTAGTGTTTGGTGTTAATGGCAATGCAGTATTGTCAACACATTGGTTGGTATTAGCATCTGTTGTCTATTTCTTATGTGCACAATTTAGTGTCCTCCCATTTCCTAAAGTTCTCATGGTGGTCATAGGTCCTTCCTGTATATCCGTCCCCCTACCCATGTCAGCGTGTAGGCCCCAACTAGCCCTAAATTGATACCTTCCTTTCCCTCACCATCCTGGTAACCTACTAAGTGAGTTCCCTTTCCCACGCAAACCCTTCTTTGTCTTCTA
>NW_006921612.1:18156046-18156693 GCF_000298275.1 Orycteropus afer afer | reverse complement strand
TTGAGGAAATGCAGGGCAAACAGGAGTGCATAAATATGAGGGACAAAGGGAGATGGTTACAGGGTAGTGAGGGGAGGAGACTGGGTTAAGGTTGGACATGATGAATGAGGAATTAAACTAAATGCACACATTACGTTGAATGTAGAACAAGCTCTTAAAATTAAATAAATAAATAAATAAATAAAGCCTGATTCACAAAACGTGCTCCACAGAAGCTGTGGCGATTACATTTTACTCTCAGTAAATGAGAATACCAATTTCTCCTTGCATGCATAGTCTTTTACTATTATTATAACTCTAGTGGGAAAATTGCAGAAGAATTTATGCATTTGAATTGTAGTGATCATGAAAGATATTGAATGTACCAGGGACTGCTAGAACAACTAACAAATCTGTCTTGGAGGAAAGATAGCTGGAATGCTCCTTAGAAGCAAGAAAGGCCAGACTTCATTTTTCATACATTGTTCATCTTGTCAGAAGGAACCAGTCCCTGAAGAAAGATATCATCATGCTTGGTGACTGAGAGGGTCAACATAAAAGTGGAAGACCCTCAACCAGATTATTGACACAGCAGCGGCAACAATGGGCTCAAGCATAGCAGGGATTATCAGAATGGCTAAGGACTGGACAGTGTTTTGTTCTGTTGT
>NW_006921612.1:18149598-18155566 GCF_000298275.1 Orycteropus afer afer | reverse complement strand
TGTTTTTTTCTGTTGTACACAGGTTCCCTATGAGTCAGAGCTGACTCAATGATATCTATTAACAACAGTGGGAATATAATGAAATCACATTGTGGTTTAATTTGCATTTCTGTAGTGACCAATTATGCTAGATTCCTTTTTATATGCCCATTTACTATATTCGGTGACTTCTTTGGTGAAATATCTTTTTCAATTTAGCTCATTTATTAAATTGTGCAGTTTTTCTTATTATTAGTAAGTTGTAATACTTTATTTTCTGGAAATAAGTTCTCTATTAAATCTCTGATTTGCAAGTATTTCCTCCCAGTTTTTGCTTTCTCTTTGCATTTTCTTAATGGTATCTTTTGAAGTGTAAGGTGTTTTTGTTTGTTTGTTTGTTTCTTGTTTTTAATATGTTCCATTTTTTTTTTTCTCTTTTGTACTATATTTCTGGTTTCTTGCCTAAGAGCTCTGTCTAACTCAAAGTCACAAATTTTTTTTCCTATATTTTCTTCTAGAAATTTTACAGTTTAGGCTCCTCCCCAAGGGCAAGAAAATAGCTCAAACTATGAGAGATCAGTAGATTCTCTCAGGAAAAATCCTTATTATGGAGCTGACTTTCTTACTCTCTTGTTTTCTAGTGGTTGTTTTGATTTTATCGCCCATTCAGCCATACTTTTAAAGAGATGCCTTTGCCTTTAACTAATATTTTCTGTTTACCTGTACCATAATACATTTGTGTTCACATTTAATCTGAAAGATACCTTTTTTGTGCAATTATAATACCTAAATCTCTACAAAATTCATACAGCATTAGCATAAAATAAACATGTAAATTCATTTTTTTAAAAATAACTTCCATCCTTGTGTAAACATATTATAATAATGTTTAACTATGTGACCACTTCTTTGAAGTGTTTTCATATATGACAAAATATAAATTCTTAATTGTTGCTGTTTTTCATTGACATAGAGTCAATTCTGTCTCATTTTGACCTCATGGTTTACAGATTCAAATTATTCCATAGGGTTTTCTTGGCTGTAATATTAGGAAAGCAAATCATCAGGCCTTTTCTTTTATGGTACTGCTCATAAACATTTTTTACAAATTTAAACAAAGACCTGAAATGATCATATTTGCATTTTGAAAGATTATTTTTTTTTTATATATAGGATCATGAATTAATTAGAGAGATACAAGGCTGAAGACAATGAAATAATTTTCTCAGCTGTTACCATAATCCAGATATGACAATAAATAATTTTTTATTTATTTTTGAATAAAATGATACAAGAATACTTGTAATGAGAGTCAGATTATTGCTATTGTTTTTAAAAAGTGTGCTCACCATTGTTGGTCCCTTTCAAATGTATACTAACTACCACAGGGTTCTGATGAGGCTCTGCTCTTAAACTAATTGACACATTAACACATTTCAATTTTTAAAGGCAATGATCTTGAGCAAACAGGATACATACTGAATTGAATTGTAATTTCAAGTATGAGACAACCAGAGATTTCTGTCTTCTCCACAGCAAGGTTAAAACCACATCAATCCTTGTGTAAATATATGATCATAGTGTCTGAGTATGTGACCACTTCTTTAATGTATTTTCATATATGACAAAAATATGGATCTAAGAGTAGTTTTTGAGAGTGACTTTGGTCCATCCTCATTCCAAGGGTGAATGAAAGCAAACAGAAACCATTGGGTATCTGTTAGAGGTTTTGTAATTCTAAATTGTCTTAAACTTTAGAGATTGAAAAAATAGATCCAGAGATTAGCTGACTTTACTGTCTCACAAAGGAGCAGAGTAGAGTGACTAGCTTCAGTCTGATCAGCATCCAATTCAAGCCTCCCTAATTACTGATTATTTAGGGTGACACAATTAGTTTTTCCACTCCAAACATTAAATTAATGATATGTACAGTGAGTATAACAATGTTTATCTCATAAAGGCATCATAAGATTAAATAAAATGTCATAGCAAACACTTAGAGCACAGTCCAGCAATAGTTAATACTAAATACATGATCAACATCATAATTTTACAATTTAACTAGAAATTCTAAGGTGGAAATATAAACCAAGATTTAAGACACTCCAGAGTTGTGCTCAATTCACTATACTATGATAGTCCCTTTTCTTGTGATTGAATTGATCCATGAAGTACACTGATTTTCTCCTATCTACATTAACTGATATTATAAGTAGCATTAAATTTATCTTATAAAATTTAGTAAAATCTGCTAACATCTGGTAAACATACATACAGGTACAAAGTACATATATTGCTGGTAAAGATCACTTAATTTATGCCTTAACTCTTTTCTATGGCATAACTTTATTCTTTAATTGAGAAAAGTTACATACTAAAACTGAAGAACAAACCTACTGCCTTTGAGTGGATTTTTATTCACAGCAACCATACAGGACAGAATAGAACTGGCCCATAGAGTCAGAAGCAGACTGCCACATCTTTCTGCCATGGAGTAACTGGAGGATTTGAACTTCTGAATTTTTGGTTGGCAACCAAGTGTTTTAACAACTGTGCCACCAGAGCTCCTAGTTACAAATCATTTGGTCCTGAAATCATACATTCTAAGGCATTTTTTCTACTACTTTGTTAGTTTGTTGTACTATGGTGGCCTGTGTATGACTGTTAGGCTGAAGGCTATGCCACTGGTATTTCAAATACCTACAGAGTCACCCATGGTGGGCAGGTTGCAGTGGAGCTTTCAGACTAAGACAGACTGTGAAGAACGATGGGGCCATCTTCTTCTAAAAAAACACTGGCCCGAGAAAAACCTTATGAATAGTAGTGCAACACTGTCTGATATTACTGGAAGACTTTATGAATAGCCCTGGAATGTTGTCTGATAAGGTGCTAGAAGATGAGCCACCCAAGATGTTCCAACTTGGAAGGCACTCAAAACATAATTGGGGGAGAGCTGCCTCACTGAAGTGGAGTCACCATGCATGGAAAGCTTTCACCACCTCCATTTGCTGATGGGGCATGACTCAAAATATGAAGAAATAGCTGCAAAAAGCCATTAATAATAAGATTGTGGAATGTAAAAAGTATAAATCTAGGGAAATTGGAAGTTGTCAAAATGAAATGGAATACATAAATATCAAAATCCTAGGCATTAGCTGCTGAAATGGACTGGTTTTGCCCATTTTGAATCAGATAATCACATGATCAACTATGAATGAAAAATTGAAAAGAAATGGTGTGGCATTCACCATCACAAAGAATGTTATAAGATGTATCCTGAAGTAGTTACTACTACTATTATTCAAATTTATCCACCAACCACTAAAGCCAAAGATGAAGTAATTGAAGATTTTTACCAACTTCTATATTTGAAATGGACCAAACATGCAATCAAGATGTATTGATTATTACTGATGATTGAAATGTGAGAGTTAGAAAGAGAGAAGAATCACCTGTCATTGGAAAATATGGCCTTGGTTTTGGAAATAACACTGGAGATCACATGATAGAAGTTTGCAAGACTAATGGCTAATTCATTACAAATACATTTTTTCAACAACCTAAACAGTGGCTATGCATCTGGATCTGGCGAAATCAAATATGTAGCCAAAACAAGGCCAGGAGCTGACTGTGGAATGGACCATCAATTGCTCACATGCAAGTACAAGTTGAAGCTGAAGAAAATTTAAAAACTCCATGAGAACTAATAATATGACCTTGATTATATCCCACCTGAATTTAGAGACTATCTGAAGAATAGATTTGATGTACTGAACACCAATGACCAAAAATCAGATGAATGGTGGATGACATCAAGAACATCATGCAAGAAGAAAGAAAACATTCATTAAAGAGACAGGAAAGGAAAAAAAGTCCAAAATGGGTGTCAGAAGAGACTCTGAAACTTACTCTTGAACAGAGAGTAGCTAAAGCAATGGAAGAAATCACAAACTAAAAAGCTGAACAGATTTCAAAGAGAAGCTCATGAAGGCAAAGTCAATTATTATAATGAGATGTGCACAGACCTGGATTTAGAAAAAAAAAAAAAAATGGAAGAACACTGTCGTCATTTCTAAGCTTAAAGAATTGAAGAAAAAATAAAATCAAGCTTCAAGTTGTAGTACTGAAAGATTATGGACAAAACACTGAATGATGCAGGAAGCATCCAAAGAAGATGGAAGGAATACACAGAGTCACTGTTCAAAAAAGAATTGGTCAACGTTTAACTATTTCATGAGGTGACATGTGATCAAAAACCAGTAGTACTGAAGGAAGAAGTTGGAGCTACACTGTTGGAGTTTGTGAAAACAAGGCCCCAGGAATTGATGGAGTATCCATTGAGATGTTTCAACAAATGAATGTCATGCTGGAGGCACTTACTCTTCTATGCCAAGAAATTTGGAAGATAGTTATCCAACCAACAGATATTAATCTCAAGGAAATGACTCATGTAGTTGCAGAGGCTGACAAGTCCCAAGTCCATAGATGAAACATCAAGCTTGAGGCTGCTCTTGACTCACCCAGCAGCAGGGGCTGATGAACTTGAGATGGCAGGCAGTATAGCAGGCTGATGTATGTGAGGCTTATGAATCCAATATTGGCAGGTAAAATGGCAGATTGTTGGCTTGCAGGCTGCAAAGGCAATAATTCCAAGATCAGCAGGAAACGTGACAGGATGATGGTGGGCCAAATGCAAGAACTGAAGTGAGATAAAAAAGCTCAAAGCTTTCCAAAGCTTTTCCATGTATACCAAAACCAGGCCACATCATGAAGGCAATTCCCCTTCAACTGATTGGCTGCCTATAGCAGATTATACCATGGAGGTTATTACACTGCATCCAATCTCATTAACCACATCACAACTGCCAAGTCAAGCAGAATCACAGTCTGGCCAGGTTGACACACAACCTTAACTGTTGTTGCTGTTGTTGAGTCAAGTCAGCTCTGAGTCATAGATACTCTATGTACAACAGAATGAAATATTGCTGGGTCCAGTGCCAGCCTTACAATCCTTGCTATAACTGAGCCCATTGTGGCAGCAACTGTGTCAATCTATCTCATTGAGGGTCTTCCCCACTTTTATTGACCCTCCACTTCACCAAGCATGATATCCTTCTCCAGGACATGATCCCTTCTGACAATATGACCAAACTAGGTCAAATTTAGTCTGGTCATTATCACTCCCAAGCAGAATTCCAGCTGAACTTCTTCCAAGACAGATTTGTTAGTTCTCCTAGCAGCCCGTGGTACTTTCAGTATTCTTCACCAACACAACTCAAAAGCATGAACTTTTCTTTGGTCTTCCTTATTCATTGTCCATCTTTCACATCCATAAGAGGCTATTGAAAATACCAAGACTGGGTTAGGCTCACCCAGTCTTCAAAGAGACATCTTTGCTCTTCAGCACTTTAAAGAGGTCTTTTGCAGCAGATTTGCCCATGCAATACATCGTCTGATGTCTTGACTGCTGCTTCCATGGGTGTTGATACTGGACCCAAGCAATAAGATACCTCTGAAAACTTCAATATTTTCTTCATTTATCATAATGCTGCTATTTGGTCCAGTTGTGAGGTGTTTCTATTTTTTATGTTGAAATGTAATTGATACTACAGACTGTAGTTTTTAATTTTCATCACTTAAGTTCTTCAAGTCATCTTCACCTTCAGCAAGCAAGTTGTATCATCTGCATATTGCAGGTTGTTAATGAGACTTCCTCCAATCCTGATGCTATGTGCTTCTTCATATAGTTCATCTTCTCAGATTATTTGCTCTGCATGCAGATTGAATAAATATGGTAAAAGGATATAACCTTGACACACTCCTTTCCTGATTTTAAACCAAACAGTTTTCGAACAACAGCTTCCTAGTCTATGTACATGTTCCTCATGAGTACAATTAAGTGTTCTGCATTTCACATTCTTCTCAATGTTTTTCATAATTTGTTGTGATCCACACAGTCGAATGCTTTTGCACAGTCAATAAAACACAA
>NW_006921612.1:18146939-18147461 GCF_000298275.1 Orycteropus afer afer | reverse complement strand
TATATATATACACACACACATACACAGAGACATACACGCACACACACATATACATATGCACATTAAACATGTACTTATGTATATACCAAACTCAAAAAACCAAACTCACTGCCATAGAGTTGATTACAACTCATAGTGACCCCCTTTGGGTTTCCAGGGAGGTAAATATTTATGGAAGTAGATTACCTAGAGTGCTTTCCATGGAGTGGCTGATAGGTTTAAACTGCCAACCTTCTGGTTAGCAGTTAAATGCCTTAGGGACTAGACCATGAGAGCTCCTTACTTATGTATATACTTACATATGAATATATTATTTTTGTCAATATTTACCATCATGTGAGCTGATGAAAAGAGATTCAGGAAAGCTGTGTCATTTGTATATGCTAGCACATATGTTACAAAATGTAATAGAACAACAGGGCTGGAAAGTATGTTAAAAATTATTTACTTAAACTTAATTAACTAACAGAAAAAAAAAGGCAATTATTGACTGTGTATAGGCAAAGGTGAAGTTAAATTCAG
>NW_006921612.1:18145252-18145819 GCF_000298275.1 Orycteropus afer afer | reverse complement strand
GTTATGTTCTTGAAATACAGTAGTGAACATTCAACAAAACAAAATGTATCTCTCTCCTCACCAAGTTTATATTTTAGTGTATATGGCAACCATAATGTAATTTTTATTTTTTAATTTTAAAATGTTTAACAGATTTTCTTTTTAGAGTAATTTTAGGTTTAAAGAAAAACTGTGCCGAAACAAAAGAGAATACCCACATACCCCTGTTTCCCTCTGTATATTGTTTCTTCTATTACTAATATCTTGCATACTTGTTGTACATTTGTTATAATTGATAAAGCCATGTTGATACATTATTATAAAGAAAATCCATAGTTTACATAGGATTTACTATTTTTTGCTATTCAGTCTATGAATGTTCATGAATACATAATGTCTTGTAAACACCTTTACAGTTTTCTACAGATTTTTTATACAGGAAAAAATATAGGGTATTCCAGTTATTCACACACCCCCTCCCCTTAACACCTGGGAACTCTATTCTTTCTACTGTCTCTATAATTTTGCTTTTTCCAGAAGCAAGTATGGGAATTATACAATATTGTATGGGAATCATACAAATATGTA
>NW_006921612.1:18132549-18139851 GCF_000298275.1 Orycteropus afer afer | reverse complement strand
GTCTGTGCAATCCTTCTGTCTAGTCCGCCATCTTGCCGGAACTCCTCAGCAATATCGTTTTGAGTCCTCCATGTCTTTTTTACCTTGATAGTCTATTGCTTTTAATTGCTGAACAATACTCCATGGTATGGATGCACTAATGTTTATTTATCCATTAACCTATTGAAGAACATTTTAGTTGTTTTCTATTTTTTGACAGTTATGAATAAAATTGCTATAAATATTCATGTGAAGGTTTTTTGTGGGCATAGGTTTTCAGTTTGTTTGGGTAAATATCTAGGAGCATGACTGCTGGATCATATGGTAAACTTTTGTTTAGCTTTGTAAGAAACTGCCAGACCATCTTCCAAAGTGATTGTACCATCTTATATTTTGACAAGCAGTGGGTGAGTGTTCTTATCACTCCACATGCTCATCAGTATATGGTTTTTACCAGTGTTTTGGAGTTTAGTCATTCTAAGGTATGTATAGTGCTAGTTCATTATTTAAATGTGAACCTCTCTAATGACATATGATGTTGAGCATCTTTTCATATTCTTATTTGTTAGTTATATGACTTTTTTTGTGAGGTATATGAGAGCGCTTGTGGCATAGTGCCTAAGGCACTTTATGCTAACCAGAAGGCTTGCGGTTCAAACCCAGTAGCCACTCCTCAGAAGGAAGTTTGGGCAATCTACTTCCGTATTGATACTGCTTCAGAAACCTAAGGAGGGGTCGCTATGAGTCAGACCTGACTCGACAGCAGTGAGAGTTTTATGTTAAAACTTTGGCTCATTTTATAATTAGGCTGTTTGCTTCCTATCATTTAGTTTTAATAATATAACGCAATTCTAACATTTCCTTTGTTGAATATTTTGTTAAAAGTCAAACAATAACAAATATTATACTTGGGGATATTTTGTGCAAAATGATAGAGAAGCCTAGAATCCTATTTGGCATGATGATTTGGAATTACAGACAATATCCAGTTACAAAGAAGATCCATTTCTACCTGTATCTTAATGTTGAATTTTTAGGTAAAGGCAAACAAGGGCATTTAGTTCATAGTTAGCCTTACTTTAGTGAAAGAAAAATTTGGAAGCCTTTTCAATGATTTAAAAACTCCACATGTAGCAAGTGAAGGTGATTATGATGAAGAAATTCATTGTCAATAGGAATTGGTTCAATTGTTTCAAAGTGAGAGCAAATTTACATAACAATAAAGGACAGGTAGAAGTTGTTGGTAACTCAAGTCTCTTAACCCAGGGATTTACTGTATAGCTATAGAGTAAACATGAGTAAAAAGAGAGTTGAGAAGAAGCTACTGCTGCTTTCATTTGCTATTTTTTTTTCACTATGACTATCAAATTATACTCTCTAGGAGATTATGATGCACATAATTACTTCACCTTTAGTGAAAAAAGAAGAAAATGGAAAAGGTTGAAGCTTATACCTGGCATTTATTCAAGATAAACAAACAAAAAAGGATAGGCCTATGAGGCTACTGATTCACAGTTCAATAGAGAGTTAACTATTGAGCTTTTAAGTTAACTTCAAATTTTTACATCTGAATCCAAACCTCTCTCTTAAATCTAGTATATTAATTTGGTTCAGAAATATTATCCTGAGTTTTTTAATTATACTTACATTTTACAATATTAAATACAGGTGTATGAATTGATAGCCACTTTTAGTAGGTGAAAGGAAAACATGCCAAAGTGAAATTAGTCAAAAGGCATTTTATTTCTTTGATGTTTTGATGTTTTCAAAAATCCTTTATTTCCTGTTTACCTTGCCTTTCCTCTCCTTTTTTGTAGAAGTAAAGAAGTCAGTTGTAAGTACAGCATAGTGTTTCATCCCTTAGTACTTTTTTTTTTTTTTTTTTCTTTTTGCCAGGTCATCACTCTAAATGTGACAATGTGTATATTTGAAAGCCACTATTTTAATGTTGGAAGTGTGCTGGTATAGAGCCTAAGGCATTTGACTGCTAAACAGAACGTTGGCAGTTCAAACCCACCAGCCACTCTGTGGAAGGAAGACAGGGCAATGTACTTCCAATTTACCACCTCAGAAAGCCAATGGGAGTTGTTATGAGTTGGAATTGACTTCATGGCTGTGAGCCTCCCACCTGCCTTTGGTTTATTCTAATGTTGAAAGGCAGTAAAATATTCTGCCCTCAGAAAGCAAAAGGGATCATTCACTTATCAAAGAATTGGTCAGTGAAAACCTTATAAATAGCAGTGAAACACTGTCTGACACATTACTGGAAAATTTTATGAATAGCCCTGAAACACTGTCCAATATAGTACTGGAAGGTGAGCCTTTCAAGTTGGAAGACACTCAAAATATGACTGGGGAAGAGTTGCCTTCTCAAAGTAGAGTCGACCTTAATGATGTGGTTGGAGTAAAACTTTCAGTATTTCCAACTGCTGATGTGGCACAACTCAAAATGAGAAGAAACAACTACAAACATCCATTAATGATCAGAACATGGAATGTATGACGTATGAATCTAAGAAAATTGGAAGTTGTCAAATAAGAAATGGAACACATAAAAAGTAATATCTTAGGCATAAGTGAGCTGAAATGGACTAGTTTTGGCTATTTTGAACCAGACAACTGCATGATCTACTATGCCAAGAATGACAAACTGAAGAGGAATGGCATGGCATTCATCGTCACAAAGAATGTGTTTCAAAATCTATCTTAAAGTACAATGCTGTCAGTGATAGGATCATATACATGCACCTATAAGGAATACCAGTTAATACTACTATTATTCAAATTTACACACCAACCACCAAAGCCAAAGACAAGGAAATTAAAGATCTTTACCAACTTCTGCAGTCTGAAATTGACCAAAGAGCCAATCAAGATGTGTTGATTATCACTGGTGATTGGAATGCAAAAGTTGGAAACAAAGAATCATCATCAGTTGTTGGAAAATATGGCCTTTGTCATAGAAGTGATGCTGGAGATCTCATGATAGAATTTTGAAAGACCAATGACTTATTTATTGCAAATACCTGTTTTTTCTGCAATTTAAATAGCAACTATACATATGGACTTCATCAGAATACATGATAATCAGATCAACTACACCTGTAGGAAAAGATGATGGGGAAGTCCAATATCTTCAGCCAAAACAAGACCAGGAAATGACTGTGGGACAGACCATCAATTGCTTATATGCAAGCTCAAACTGAAGATGAAGACAATTAAAACAAGTCTATAAGAGCCAAAATATTACCTTGATTATATCCTGCCTGAGTTTAGAGACCGTCTGAAGAATAGATTTGATGCAGTGAACACTAATGACTGAAAACTAGACAAATTATAAGATGACATCAAGAACATCATCCAAGAAGAAAGCAAACAGTCATTAAAGAGACAGGAAAGGAAGAAAAGACCACAATGAATGTCAGAAGAGACTCAGAAACTTGCTCTTGAACAAAGAGTAGCTAAAGCAAATGGAAGAAATGAAAAGACAAAAGAGCTGAACAGATTCAAAAAGCAGCTTGACAAGACAAAATCAACTATTATAATGTAAAGTGCAAAGACACGGAGTTAGGAAACCAAAAGGGAAGAATACTCTCAGTATTTCTCAAGTTGAAAGAACTGAAGAAAAAATGCAAGCCTTGAGTTGCAATATTGAAAGATTCTATGGACCTAACATTGGATGATGCAGGGAACATCAAAAGAAGATGGAAGGAATACACAGAGTCGCTGTACCAGAAAGAATTGGTTTATGTTCATCCATTTCAGGAGGTGACATTTGATCAAAAACCAATGGGACCAAAGGAAGAAGTCAAAGCTGCACTGAAGGTATTAGCAAAAAATAAGGCTCCAGGAATTTATGGAATACCTACTGAGATGTTTCAACAAACAGATGTCACACTGGAGGCACTCACTCATCCGTGCCAAGAAATTTGGAAGACAGGCACTTGGCCAACTGACTGGGAGAGATCCATATTTGTACCCTTCCAAAGAAAGGTGATCCCACAGAATGGGGAAATTATTGAAGAATATCATTAATATCAAACACAAGTAAAATCTTGCTGAAGATAACTCAAAAATGGTGGCAGCAGTATTTTGACAGGGAACTTGCAGAAATGCAAGCTGGATTTAAATGAGAACATGGAATGAGGGACATCATTGCTGATGTCAGAAGTCTCTTGCCTTAAAGCAAAGAATCCCCAAAAGACATTTACGTGTGTTTTATTGATTTATTTTATTGATAGCAAATACATTTGACTGTGTGGATCATAGCAAATTATGTATAACATTGAGAAGAATGGGAATCCAAGAACACTTAATTGTGCTCATAAGGAACCTATACATAGAACAGTAGGCTGCAGTTCAAACAAAACAAGGGGATATGTCATGGTTTAAAACCAGGAAGGTAGTATGTCCGGGTTGTATCCTTTCACCACACTCATTTGATCTATGCTGAGAAAATAATCTGAGAAGCTGGACTATATGAAGAAGAACATGACATCCACATTAGAGGAAGGCTTGTTAACAAGCTGCAATAGGCACAAGACACAACCCTGCTTGTTGAAAGTTAAGATAACTTGAAACACTTACTGATGAAGATTAAAAACTACATTGTACAGTATGGATTACATCTCAACATGAAACGAAAATCCTCACAACTGGGCCAAAAAGCAGCATCATGATAAATGGAGAAAAGATGGAAGTTGTCAAAGATTTCATTACTTGGTTCCACAAGCAACATCAATGGAAGCAGAAGTCAAGAAATCAGATAACCTATTGTATTGGGCAAATCTGCTGCAAAACACCTTTCAAGTGATGAAGACCAAAGATGTCTCTTTGAAGACTAAGTTGTGCCTAACTCAAGCCATAATATTTTCAATAGCCTCATATGCATATGAAAGCTGGAAAGTAGATAAGGAATACTGAAGAAGAGTTGATGCTTTTGAATTGTGGTGTTGGCAAAGAATACTGAGAGTGCCATAGACTGTCAGAAGAACTAACAAATCTGTCTTGGATGAAGTGCAGTCGAATGCTCCTTGGAAGCGAGAATGGCCAGACTTTGTCTCCCCTACTTTGATCATGTTCTCAGAAGGGACCATTCTCTGGTGAAGGATATCATTCTTGCTAAAGTGGAGGGTCATCAAAAAAGGGGAAGACCCTCAAGAAGATGGATTGACACAGTGCCTGCAACAATGAGCTCAGGTATAGTGCAGTGAATTGCTTGATGTAGCCCTTCTAGCCATTGTCCTCCATTTTGTGTTGTTTTGCAAATCCTATTATCCAAGCCTGTTTAGGGTGGCGTGGTAGTTAAAGTCATGGGTCAACTTGGCTGCACAGCTGCTAGTAGTTATTCCATATAACGACCAGCAATTGGCTCCGTGCTGGAATATGCTGAAAGCAATTGCTGTTGTTGTTACGTGCCGTCGAGTCGGACCTGACTCATAACGACCCCTCCTTGGGTTTCCAAGGCAGTATCACTACAGAAGTAGATTGTCCCATCTTCCTTCCAAGGAGTGGCCTCCTGATTATTAAAGTTCTTCATTTGGGGTATTTCTGTTGGAACAGCACAGTCTTGCCTTACTGGAGGGTGTAACTCAAATCATGACCCTTACCTTCCTTGAGGGTATATATAGGAATCTTTTGTGAATCTTTGCCCTCCCTCTTGCCCTAGTTCTGTTTTGGCTCATTGTTATCTCACTCCTGGTTTTGAGACAGCAGCTGTCATCTGATCTCCTGATTGAGGTTCATCAAACCCTGAGAACTAAGAGGAACTTCAAACCTAGTTACAGACCTGAGACTTGTCAGCCTACAAGCCTCCCTGCCTCTACCACCACTACACGGGATTATTTATTGGGTGTCTGTGAGTTCTGTGAGATATTACAATGAAATACAGTACACTAAAACAAGGGAGCTCTGGTAGCGTAGTGGCTAAGGCACTTGACTGCTAACCAGAAGGCTGGTGGTGCAAACCCACCAATCACTCTTCAGAAGGAAAATGGAGCAATCTACATCCGTTGTGATACTGCCTTGGAAACCCAAGGAAGTGTCACTACGAGTCTGGTCCAGTTCGATGGCATATAACAAAAACAACAACAAAACAAGGGGGAGATTACTGAGAGAAGGAGTAGCTAATGTCTGAAATGATGGAGTGTGGCATAGTATTTGGGACATTTGAGACATCTTTAATCTCTGCTTCATGGGGACTACCCTTGTGCCAATCTTTCTAAGAGAAATTGTTAAAGCAATTGGTGCCAAAAGTGGGATTAGCTGCATGGTCCAGACTCACTGGAATATGTGGTTTTGAGAGAAAGGAGTTAATGAGAGAGTAAGAAAACTGACTTTGGCTTCTTGGTGGGATAAAATACACTCATGGATTGAACAGCACTTTTGTTGGGAACAGTCACCCAAGGCAAAAGCCATTCATGGAATTTAGGAGAGGTGAATCTTAACTTCTGATGAATTAGCTAGTTGTACTATGTGAGAATACAGAATAATGAGGAAAAGACAAGACTTACAATTCCTTGGTTGCTTTTATCAGCAATAGCTGCAATGACAGGGAAAAAGAATGTAGAGGCAGGTTGCAGCACTGATTCAAGCTCAGATCCATTCCAGTCAGAGCTATGACTGCTAGTTTCAGGGCCTACCCAGAAATTAAAAGTAGTGTCGGAACAACAGGCAGCACCTGTACTACCAATGGCCACCAGAAAAGTAGTTCAGGAAGGGAATGGGCAAAGCCAAGAAAGTATTGAAAACAGGGAGTATAGTGTGAAAGAGCTACTTCAGTTTGTAGATTGGTATCACCAGCTTCCTGAAGAATCTTTACCAAGATAGATTGTGAGAGTGAATATTATAGGGGCTGTGTCTTTAGTTTTGGATACTGTGGAGTGTGTTTGGGTTGATATAAGACCCACAACTCACTATAGAACAGGCACAAATGTTGATTCAAGATCCATGTATAGGGCAGATTAACCCAGAGGGGGAAGCCAGTCTGTTGGAATGGATAAAATTTATAGTCAGGCTTGTGTATCCTGAGAAAGAAAATTGCCCCTCTCCCCCTCTAAATATAACCTGGAACATTCCAGAGGAAGCAGCTAATGTGCTGCTTATGCAAGCCAAGTTAGAATGGCTTTATAGTGATCAGGACATTCACCCAATGAGTATGCCCCTAACACAGGTCATGGAAGATATGGTAATAAAGGGAGCCCCTTCTACATGGGCACTCCATGTAACTCTGCTATTGCAAAACAAAGCAACAATCTGAGAAGTCATGTCAGGTCTATTTGCACAACTTCCCCTAACGGGTCTTACAAATGCAAGAAACATAAG
>NW_006921612.1:18119354-18129193 GCF_000298275.1 Orycteropus afer afer | reverse complement strand
TTGCTACCAACAATCTGGATAGACACAGCAGCTGAACTTGATGTCCCTTCCCAAGATGGGAAAGTCTGAGTGTTCTGGTTACCTAGTGCTGCTCTGACAAGAATATATCACAAATGGGATGGCCTTATCAAACAGGAGTTCATTCTCTCACAGTTTGGAAGCTTTAAGTCTGAGTTCGAAGTGTCAGACTCTAGGGACTGTGTGAAAGCCCCTTGATGTTGCTTTTCAGCTCTGCCTCTTACTCCCAGCCCACTGAAGCTAGAGGCCTGTCTTCACTCAGGCAGCTATTGGCTGCTGAGGTTAACAAGCCCAAGGTCGACAAATAAATTGGCACAGTCCTGTTGTTATCATATCACACAGCAGGCCATTCATTCAAGTTCATTGTAAGTCCCAAGGTCGGCAGAACACGGCAGGTGGCTGAACAACGACACAGCTACATGCAGGGTCCAAGTGTGCCATAAGCTAGAGACTATCCCCAAGGCTTCTCCTAATATATAGGAAGCAGACTACATCCCATCTCAGCTGCTTGTGGTAGATCCCACCATGAAGTTGATTGCTAGTCTCATCATGAGGAATAACTACAACCAGCTGCTCTGCCACTCAACTGGGCCCAGCCAAGTTGACATACAAATTTAACAACCACACAGTAAAAATAAATGGTGAATGGAAGGAAGGAGAAATAATAGCTAAAGGTAAAGGAATTAATAAATGAGCTATACAGTGGTGTAAATCCAACATTATGCTGATACCCAAAGATAGACTCAGAACAAGGGAATAATATTCTCTCAACTAAATTTTATTGGATACCATAAACAGCGACGATGAGACAAGCTTTTAGATGAGATAGACAACTGCAGCAGACCTCAATGGCTGGTACCAGAGTAATCTCAACCTTAGGACTCTTTGTCTTATTGAAGGACTAATTGTTAATAACCTGGAACCAGTTAAATGATTGGGAGGGGCAAAATAATCTTCCAATATGAAAGGGCTAATGGCTAGAAGAGCCAGAGGGTGCAGTGAAGTGAATTGCTTGATGTGGCCCTTCTAGCCATTGTTCTCCATTTTGTGATGTATTGTAAATCCTATTATTCATGCCTGTTCAGTGTGGTGTGGTAGTTAAAGTCATGTGTCAACTTGGCCGGGCAGATGGTAGTAGTTATTTCATATAATGATTGGCAATTGGCTATGTGGTGGAATTTGCTGTGAGCAACTGAGTAGCTGCTTTTAAGCTCTTGATTATTAAAGTCTTTCATTTGGGGTATTTCTGTTGAGGCAGCACGAAGTAATCAACACAGGTGGGATATATCTTGAGTCCCATCTTGCTGGAGGGGACAACTCAAATCACCAACCTTAGCTTCTTTGAGGGTATATATAGGAATCTTCTGGGAAGGTTTGCCTTCTCACTTGCTCTGGTTCTGTATTTTGGCTCATTGTCATCTCACCCCTGGATTTGAGATAGCAGCCATCATCTGATCTGATCTGCTGATTGAGGTTTGTCAAACCCCGAGAACTGGGAGGATCCTCCAGACCTACTTACAGACTTGAGACTTGCCAGCCTCCCAGCCTCCAGCACCACTATGTGAGACAATTCCTTGTGTGTGTGAGTTCTGTGAGATGTTACAGTGAAATTCAGAACCCTAAGACAGGAAGGAAATTACTGAGAGGAGGAATTAATGTCTGAAATGATGGAGTGGTACGATAGTTTAGACATGTAGGACATCTTTAATCTCCGCCCCATGGGCACTGGCTTTGTGCTGATCTTTCTAGGAGAAATTGATCAAGCATATAGCAAGTATTTTGAGGCTGGCGCAGGACTAGGTAATGTTTCATTCTGTTGTACATAGGGTCACTACAAGTCAGGGCCAACTCAACAGCACCTAACAACAGCAGCGATGTTGAAAGAGCTCTGGTGATGTAGTGGTTAAAGCATTTGGCTGCTAATCAAAAGGTCAGTGGTTCAAAACCGCCAGCCACTCTGCAGAAGAAAGATAAGGCAGTCTGCTTTCTTAAAGACTTACAGCCTTGCAAAACCAATGTGGGTCTTTATGACTCAGAATTGACTCAATGGAAATGAGTATTCTAATGTTGCAGGATGCCTTAAGAACAGCAGTGACTTTGAATATCTCTCCAAGTGGAGTACTTGTAATAATAAATAACATTTTTTTTAATACTCAGATAAAGCTAAAGGAAATGAAGAAATAATGGCTCATTTTGCTCTCAGAGCACACATGCTTTCTTAAAAACAAAATAAAACATACATACATATGTATAAATTTTAAATGTTTTGAGACTCCCAATGATTTGGAGGGAGTAACATAATCTGCCAAATAAGGACTCTAGTCAGCTAAAGCTTTGATGGAATTTATGTAATAATCTTGAAGTAGGATTTTTTTTTTTTTGTTTTTGGTTGCCATCGAAATGGCTCCATTCATGGTGACCTTGTGTTTAACAGAAGGAACCATAGCCCTGTCATCTGCCATCTATATGATTGTTGGTATGTTCGAGTCCATTGTTTTGGTTATTGTGTCAATCCATTTCATGGGGGTGTCCCTCATTTTTGCCGACTTTCTGTTTCATCGAGCATGGTGTCATTTTGTATCTATTGGTCTTTCCTGATAACATGTCCAAAATAAATGAACTGGAGTCAGTCCATCCTTTCTTCTAAATATTATTTTTGTTTTACTTCTAAGCTTGTTTTATTCATTCTTTTGCTAGTCTATTGCATATTAAATATTCTTTGCCAACATCAAATTCCATTGCATCAATTCTCCTGTCTTCCATTTTCACTGTCTACTTTTCACATACATACAAAGTGATTGAAATGACCATGGTACACTTTACTTCTCAAAATTGTACCTATGCTTTTTAAAAATTTAAAGAAGCTTTTATGCAGAAGATTTTCCTATTGCAACATATTGTTCAATTACTTGGCTGCCACTTCAATAGATATTAATTTTTGATCCATGTAGAAAAAATTATTGACGATTTTTTTTTTCTTCATATATCATGATCTTGTTTATCACCCAGGCATAAGGATTCTCTTTTTATTCACATTTATGTGTAACCCATACTGAACGCTGTAATCTGATCTTCTTAAGTAAGTGCTTCAAGTTGTGTTAATATTTGACAAACAAGGTTGTATTATCTGCATATGGCAGGTTGTTAATGAGTCTTTCTCCAATCTTTATGTCATGTTTTTCTTCATATAGTCAACTTTCATACATTATTTGTTCAGCATACAGATTGAATAAATAAAATGAAAAGACACAACCTCACTTCATCCATTTTCCAATTTTGAGCCAGGCAAATTCCCTTATTCTGTTTGAATGACTGGTATTTGTTCTATGTACAAATTCCACATGAACACAATTGAGTGTTCTGGATTCCCATTCTTTGTAATGTTATCCATAATTTGTTATGATCCACACTGTCAAATGCCTTCATCTAGTCAATAAAACACAAGTAACAAATGTCTTTCTGGTGTTCTCTGCTTTTGGCTAAGATCCATCTGGCATCTACGTACTCTTCTGAATCTGGCTTGAACTTCTGGCAGTTCCCTGTAAGTAGTAAAAATATATGGTTGCACAGTGGTTGTGTGCTCAGCTGTTAACCAAAAGGTTGATGGTTCCACTCCACCATCTACTCCATAAGAAAAAGAGGTCACAATCTGCTTCCATAAATATTATAGCCTTAGAAACTCTATGAGGTAGTTTTATGCTGGCTTATAAGTTTACTATGAGTCAAAATTGACTGGATGGCAATAGATTTGGTTTTACTATATAGTACATTTGTTCCTAACAGTCCCAGTAAACTCATCTTACCTAGTTCCCTGTAATGAAATAAGTTTAACATGACCAAGAGTCCCAGGTTACTGTTTTATAAGATTTTAAACTAGGAGAGACAAGTCAATTTAACTTTCTTTAATGTATCACGATTCTGTTGTGCAGATTTTTTTATGTGGAAGATTCAATGTTAAAATAAATCAAAATTATTTCCATCTACTCATGAATCCACTCAATATTGTGAGATTGAAAGTGCCTAAATGCAATTATTATGTTTTAACAAAAAAAGAACTTTAACAATGGGTATCTTCTAACTTTCTGAAACTTATTTTTCATAGGTGAACATTATCCTTTTAAAAACATAGAAAGTGAATACTTTTGTAGCATTTATGATAATACCCTGATGGCCTAGAATAGAATAGTCTTGTTCATTAAACATGACTCTAGATTCTGAGTGGCATATTTGTTAATTCAACATGCTTATTACAGACCTACCACATGCCAGATTGTATCCTAGGCACAGTAAAATACATATATATATATATATATAACATGTATATGAAAATAATGCACAGATGGTTGTGTGGTAGGCAAAAACACGTGCAATATATATATATATATATATATATATATATATATATATAAAGTCTTTGCCCAATACAGTTCATATTTTACTGGGAGAGGGACATCAGCATATGAAACAAATGAGAAAATAAAGAATGATGACATCAATCATTAAATTAGAGTGTAGATATTTCTTCAATTGATCATTTTGAAAATGACTTTTAGAAAGCCTTTGAAAAGGCTTTTACAACATAAATTTAGGCACTTATCAGTGTGCATATTTGAATCTTCCATTATAATGAAGAAATGAGCAATATTTTTGACAAAAGTAGAAGATAAGGCTTTTATTTTGAATATATCACATTTAAACCTTATATAATATTAAAACAATCATAATAGTTAATATTTACAATGCATTTTGTTCCAAGACTTATTCTAGGTATTTTATATATGTGATTCATTTCCTCTTCAGTATAATCTTCAAAGTAATTACTCTTATTATTCCCACTTCACAGGAAACTGAGACAAAGTTAGACATCTTGTTCAAGGTCACACAGTGGTTTAATGGCAAAGTTGCATTCAAATTCAAGCAATCTGGTCTCAGACTCCACACTCAGCTGAGACAGCAGAAAATATCTGGGTTACTTTATGGGAACATCATATTGTTTCTTGCTTAAGATGCAAACAAGAACAGTGAAAAATTATTTCCATTGGAGAAAATTTTAAGTCCAATTGATTAAGATGAAAAGCAAAGGTATTGTGCTTTTTAAATAAAAAAGTAAGAAAAATTGAAGATGCTATGGGTGTGTAATATTTGAATCACAAAAAGAAAACATTGTACATTGTCCTACCACAAGTAATTCAATATTATTACCTATTACATTAGTCTCAGCTTCTGATAGTCTCTGGTAATGCTTTCAGGTCCTTGGATTGTAGACATATCTCTCCAATCTTTCCCTCTTCTTTACATGGCTATCTTCTTTTCCATGTATCCTTGTTTTATAAGGCCATCACTCATATTGGATTCCAAAAAAAATTAAAAGCAGTCACTGTCAAGTGATTCTAATGATGACTCCATTTGTTTCAGAGTAGAACTACTCTACCTATGATCTTTAATTGCAGTGACCTTTTGTAAATAAATCATCATGCCTTTCTTCCAATGTACCTCTGGGTGGATTCAAACAATCACCCTCTCAATTAGTAGTCAAACATTTAACTTTTTTTACAACCAAAGAATTACACATTTTGGATTAGGGCCCATCACATTCCAGCATGACCTTTTGTTAGCTAATAACAAACAACATCACATTTATAGCTACTTGGGATTAGGCTTTCAACACGTATCTGAAGGAGAGGCACAGTGAAAACTATAATAGCTATGGATGCACTATTTCTTAAATTATATGGTCCTGCCCAATGTTGATATATCTCTGGCCTGATGGGAATGCTATCCAGACATTGTTGGTTTGCTAAATCTGCTGACCTAGACTTTGGTCCTATATAATTAAAACATTCAAAGCTCTGAAGGCAATTCATCAGAGAAATTCTAGGAGTTGTCATGATTTTTTCAGCGAAACCTTCGCAGCCTCATATCTTGTTGCTTCACTTTACACAGAATCAAACTGATTACAGTCTTTAAACATTTAGCATGAGTCTTCATACACATGCCTTCGGACATGTAGATTCCTTTGCTTTGAACTCTCTTCCCACTTTGATTGATCTAGCTATGTCATAAGTATCTTAATAGCCGCACCTTAAATATAAAGTCCTTTAGGAAGCCTCCCTTGAACCTGTTAGTCTTAATCAGTTTTTTTTTTTTTTTTTTCTCCTGAGTTTCTAAAGCTTTATTTTGCAAAAAGGACAGGGTGATGTCTTCTGATTTCCTCTAACTTCATGAGGGGGAGACAGAATTACCATCAGCAGTATAAGCCTAAGGCTGATTCCCAGGAGACTGAAGTTAGACATATCCACACTCCAAACCTTTTCCCCAATTCTGACATGAACTCTCCCTCCCATGGCACTCCCTATTTCTCTTCTGGGTTTGATAATTCCTTGCAATAGCCACACAGAACTCAAGGACAATAATCATGGTTATGGGGTTTATTAGAGAAATAAATAGCAGGTTACAATTCAGGTTCAGGAATGCTCAGAGTACAATTCTTTCATCAGGATAGCCTCCCTTTGGCAGGCCATGCCCTCAGGAATGCCACTCTTTGGCCTCTCAGTCTTGACCTCTGACCTGACCAGGCAAGTGTTAAAAAGCCCTTTTAGCTCTGCTAATAAATGCACTCCATTCTGTCTGTAAACCTCCTGCCCAAAGGCACTCAACTTTCTCTCTCTCTATGTGCCCAAAAGCCTACCACTCTATCTTGTTCTAGGCTCTTGTTTCTGCACCTCTTCTGTGGCCATCCCTCTGCCAACCTCTAACATGTCTCTGTCATATTTCAGCACAGGGATCTCTGACACAAAGACATACTCCATTCCTGGCTCTTCTTTGCCTTGAAAGTAGTGAGATCCCCCTTTTCTGCCTCCGGGATGGCTCATTTTAAGCCTAACAGGCTAACAAAACTGAACAACCCCCATGTTAGGGTTCTATACACCTTACTTCCAGGGTCTCACCCCCAAAAGTGTGCTATCTACCTTAATTTACACTATTAGCAAGCTACCCAATCCCCTTGTTGGTCTGAAAGTATCTTACGTTTGCATATTTCCATCATCTGGTAGGAGTTAAGAAGACAATGGCCTGAAGATCAATATTAAGCAATTCACACCACATATATGTATCCTTCTCTTCTAAAGCTAATTGTATTTTATTGCAAGTATGTGCACACATGAGTCTTAGAGAAGTTATTCTTTGTGTCTTAAGGAACTAGCACAGTGTCTGGTCTAGGTGTTGGGTGATTTATTTGCTGAAATTTTAGCATAATGCATAAAATTCTACTAAAAAGAAAAAAAAAAAAAACTAACCAATTAAAGAAACAGACATTTTGAGACTTACCTTGTCTGCAAGGGATAATTTGCCTCTGATTTCCACAAGCTTACTTAGGGTACACTCTTTGGACATTCTCCGTAGTAATAATTTGCTTAACATGTCTCAACATATCAGAAAACCAAATTTATTTACTGGGTATTATCATACGTACTCTTCTGACATCCATTTTAATCTTTTCCTCCTTTCCTATTTTTAATGACCTTTTGCTTTCTTCCTGTATGATGCTCTTGGTATCTTCTCACAACTAATATGGTCTTTAGTCATTGGTGTACAATGTGTCAAGTCTATTCTTCAGATGGCATATAATCAAGGTCATATTTTGGCTGCCATAGTCTTGTTTTAATTTTCTTCAACTTCAACTTGAACTTGAATATGGGCAATTGATGGTCTGTTCCACAATCATCTCCCAGCCTTCTTTTGACTGAGGTTATTGAGCTTCTTCATTGTTTTCTTTCTACAGATAGAGTCAATTTGATTCCTGTGTATTCTGTCTGATGAGAGGCCACATGTACAGTCACTGCTTAGGTTGTTGAAAAAAAAGTTTTTGCAATGAATAAGTAGTAGAAAAGTATTTGCAATTTGTATTTAACACTTGCAAAATTCTATCATGAGATCTCTGGTGTTATTTCTATATTCAAGGCCATAATTGCTAAATACTGATGCTTCTTCTTTGTGTCCATCTTTCACATTCCAATCACAAATAATTACCAGTAACCTTGATTACTCTGAAACATGCTTTTGAATAGAGAATAGCTAAGACAAAAGGAAGGAAAGATGAAATAAAAAAGCTGAACAAAAGTTTTCAAAGGATGGCACGAAAGAAAGACAAAGTACAGTATTTTGATGAAATATGAAAAGATCTAGAATTAGAAAACCAAAAGGAAGAACAAATCCAACATTTCTCAAGCTGAAAGAACTGAAGAAAAAACTGAAGCTCTAAGTGGTGATATTGAAGGATTCTATGGTCACAATATTGAATGATGCAGGAAGCCCTAAAAGAAGATGGAAAGAATACATAGAGTCACAGTACTAAAATGAATTGGTCAACATTCAACCATTTTATGGGGAAGCATATGCCCAAGAACCAATGGTATTGAAGGAAGAAGTTCAAGGCTTACTGAAGGAATTGAGGAAAAACAAGACTACAAGATTTAATGAAATACCCATTGAGATGTCTCAACAAACAGATGTGCCATTAGAGGCACTCACACATTTATGCCAAGAAATTTGGAGAGAAGCCACCTGGCCTACCTACTAGAAGAGATTCATAATTGTGACCATTCAAAGAAAAGTGATCCAATAGCATGTGGAAATTATTAAACGATATCATTAATATCACATGCAAGTAAAATTTTTCTGAAGATAAATAAAAAATGCTTGCAGAAGTATATTTACAGGGAACTACCAGAAATTCAAGCTGGATTGAAATGAGGATGTGGAACACAGGATGTCATTGCTGTTCTAAGATAGATCTTGGCTGAAAGCCAAGAATACCAGAAATATGTTTACCTCTGTTTTCTTGATTATGCAAAGGCATTTGACTATGTAAATAATAACAAATTATAGATAATATCATGAAGAATGGGAATTCCAGAACAGTTGATTGTGTTCATGAGGAAACTATATATAGACTTAGAGGCTGCTGTTTGACCAGAACAAGGAGATACTGCATGGCTTAAAATCTGGAAGACTATGTATCAAGGTTGTAACCTTTCACCATATTTATTCAATCTGTATGCTGAGCAAATAGTCACAGAAGCTGGACTATATGAAAAAGAAAGTGGAATCAGGATGGAGAAAGACTCATTAACAACCAGTGGTATGCAAATGATACAAGCTGGCTGAAAGTGAAAACTACTTCACTTACTGATGAATATCAAAGAATACAGTCTTTAGTATGGATTAGAGTTCAACATTAAGAAAACAAAATCCCTCAAAACTGGAATAAGCATCCTCATCATAAATAGAAGATCAGTGTCAGAAATATCATTTTACTTGGATCCACAATCAACTACCACGGAAGCAGCGGTCTAGAAATCAGATGTTTTATTGAATTGGGCAAATCTGCTGCAAGGGAACTCATTAAAAGTTTGAAGGGCAAAGATGTCATTTTGAAGACTATGGTACACCTAACCCAAGCCACAGTATTTTTCAATCACCTCATATGCATGTGAAAACTAGACAATAAATAAAGAAAACTGAAGAAGAATTGGTGCCTTTCAATTGTGGTGTTGGCAAAAAATACTGAAAATACCACAGACTTCCAGAAGGATGAACAAACCTGTACTGGAAGAAGTGCAGCCAGAATGCTCCCTAAAAGCAAGAACATCATCTTTTCCTCACTTACTATGGTCATATTGTATGTTAGAGGGACAAGTCCCTGGAGCAGGGTATTATGCTTAGTAAAGAAGAGGATCAGTGAAAAAGGGGAAGACTACTGATGAACTGGGAGCTCTGGTAGCATAGTGGCTAAGACACTTGCCTGCTAACCAGACGGCTGG
>NW_006921612.1:18117306-18117891 GCF_000298275.1 Orycteropus afer afer | reverse complement strand
TTTCTGCCATTTTGCATATATTTTGAAGATTTTTATTTATTGAATTTTTTTTCTTTTTTTTATGATTGTTCCTGTTTATGTGATTTGAGTTTTTTGTTCTCTGTTTTTGGTTTGTTTGTTTTTTTGGTGCTTGTGTGTGTGTGGGTGTGTGCATGTGTAACTGAGTGAGAGACAGCAACAATTCTCACACAACCTAACCATACCTACACCTACTGCAGGCCCAGTCACTGAGGCCACCAATTTCTTTTGCAACAATTTACAAACAATAGACAGCATCCAAAACCAGCTAACTCACCCTAAACTACTCCTTATAAACAGCTAATAGATATCTGTATACACACTATCATTCTCTATCACACCCAGCAGGAGACAGTTGTTGAGTGTCCTAAATGCTAACAACTAACCAGTAGAGGAATACAGTACCCAGCTCACACAAATATATCAAAACAAACTAAAGAAAAAAAAAAAATCTTGAGCAAACCACACCAACATACCACTAGAACTTAATCATAAATATAAAAACATCACAATGTCTTGGAGACAGCAGACAACCCCAGTCCATACTAAAAAGTAAGATAAAATAAT
>NW_006921612.1:18114178-18115945 GCF_000298275.1 Orycteropus afer afer | reverse complement strand
AAAACAATAGCAATGAAAGAGATGATAACACAACTCAGAAACAAAATGACCTCAGCACAGATAATTACATGGTACAAAGAAATCAGCAACACCACCAAAAAACACATAACAAAATGATATCAATAAATACACACTTGTCAATAATTACATGGGTTGTTGTTGTTGTTATGTGCCGTCCAATTGGACCCAACTCATAGCGACCCCTCCTTGAGTTTCTGAGGCTGTATCACTGTGGAAGTAGATTTCCTAACTTTCCTTCTGAAACTATACTATATGATTGATACCTTCTAAAAATTAAATTCTTATGTGTATTGAAAGACTTCTCCAAAATAATAAAAAGGAAATCCACATAATGCTCCTTGGAAATGAGAATGACTAGACTTTATCTCACCTACTTTGGTCATGTTGTCAGAGGGACCATTCTCTAGAGAAGGATATCATGCTTGGTAAAGTGGAGGGTCAACTAAAAAGGGAAGGCCCTCAATGAGATGAACTGGCACAGAGGCTGTAATGATGGGCTTGGGTAAAGCAAGGATCATGAGACTGGCATAAGACCAGGTGGTGTTTGGTTCTGTTGTACATAAGGTGGGTCAGAGAGGATTTGATGGCACCTAACAAGAATAAAAACATAATGGGAGAAAGTATTCAGCAATGACATATCAGACAAAGGACTTATCTCTAAAATTTATAGAAAACTCCAATACCTCAACATCAAAAAAAAATCACTCTAAATTAAAACGGGCAGAAGACATGAACAGACACTTCACAAAAGATGTTCAGTTAGCCAGAAAACACAGGAAGAAATATTTATGATCATTAGCCATCACAGAGACACAAACAAAAGAACCATGAGATAACATCACATCACAGCATTAATAGCAAAATTCAACAAGACAGAAAATAACAAATTCTGGTGAGGATGTGGAGAGATGAGGACTCTCATCATACACTGATGGTGGGACTGTGTAATGATCCAACCACTGTGGAAATCAGTATGGCAATTCCTTAAAAAGTTGCAAATACAAGTACCATTTGATCCAGCAACCCCATTACTAGGTATATATCCTAAAGAAGTGAGAGGCAGGACACAAACAGATATGTTCACACCCACATTCATAACAGCATTACACACAATAGCAAAAAGATGGAAATAATCTAAGTACCCATCAACCAAGGAATGGATAAAGAAACTGTGATATATAAACCCAATAGAATACTGTACAATTGTAAAGAACAATGTAGAATCTGAAATATACTGCATAACCTGGATAAAGTTGGAGGACATTATGCTGAGTGAAATAAGTCAGCCACAGAAGGACAAATATTGTGTTAAGGAGCTCTGGTGGTGAAGTGCCTAAGGCATTTGACAGCTAACCATAAGGCTGGCAGTTCCAACCCACCAGCCACTCCTTGGAAGGAAGATTGGGCAACCTACTCCTCTAGAGATACCTCCTTGGAAACCCAAGGAGGGGTCTCTATGAGTCGAATCAACTCATGGGCAGTGAGTTTGGTGTGGTTTGGTTTACACTATTGTAAAAAGTCAAGGAAAAGTTTAGGCATGGAAGAAAATTTTTTTTGTTGGTTACCAGGGTGGGGAGAGGGGAGGGGAGACTAAATTCCTAGATAGATTGGGGGGAAAAACAAAACAAAACTATATGTATATGTATATATATATATATATAAGCTCTGGTAGCATAGTGGCTAAGACACTTGCCTGCTAACCAGACGGCTGGTGGTTCAAACCCAACAGTCACTCCTCGGAAGGAA
>NW_006921612.1:18111055-18112363 GCF_000298275.1 Orycteropus afer afer | reverse complement strand
TTTTCTTCATTCTTCTTTGCTCTGGAGGAGGAGAGACCTATTGTTGCATCTTGATGGCCGGCCACTTGCAAGCTTTAAAGATCCCAGTCACTACTTACCAAATAGGATGTGAGACAATGTTTTTGTATAGTGTGTTATGCCAGTTGAGCTTGTTGTCCCCTGCAACCATGGTCCCGAGCCCACAGGTCCAACTACTCCCTCTGTGTAGCTGGCTGTGGACAAGAAGTGACTACAACCTTGTCCCTTTCGGCTCTACTCTATGCTTGGACATTCTTACATAGCATATTAATACACTTGTAGAAACATTGTCTGCCAACCCAATCCATGGTCATGGGCACACTCCTCCCTGCACAGACATATCTAATAATTCAGCCTATCCACACTTTTATCCACCCATATATCAATGTTTGCCATCACTGACAATGCAGTACTGTACATGCAAAAAGGTTCATCTTTGCTGTCTGTACCTCTTATGCTCCTCTCTATGTCTTCTTCTTTCTCATTGCCACTGTGTTGAGCACTACCATTTGGTACATTGTCCTTCTATTCACCCAAATCAATACTTGGCTCTACCTATCTAGCAGTGCTCCCTCCCCTCCCACACTAACCCTAGTAACTAACACAGAAAATTTTCTTCCATATATAAACCTCTCCTTGACTTTTTACAGTAATGGACTAATATGATATTTGTCCTTTTGTGATTGACTTATTTCACTCAGCATAATGGCCTACAAATTTATCCACATTATGCAATATTTCACAGATTCAATGTTATTCTTTAGGGCTGCATAGTATTCCATTGTATGTATGTACCATAGTTTGGTTATCCATTCTTCTGTTGATGGGCAACTAGGTTGTTTCCATCTTTTGGCTACTGTAAATAGTGCTGCAATGAACATGGGTGTGCATATATCTGATCTTGTCCTCGCTCTCACTTCTTTAGGATATATACCTAGTAATGGAATGGCTGTACTGAATGGTATTTCTAATTCCAACTTTTTAAGGAATCACCATACTGCTTTCCACAGTGATTGTGTCATTTTACAGTCCCATAAGCAGTGTATGAGAGCCCCAATCTTTCTGCATTCTCACCAGCATTTGTTATTTTCTGTCTTGTTGAACTTTGCTACTAATGCTGGGGCAAGATGGTATCTCATTTTTGTTTTGATTTGCATCTCTATTATGGCTAATACTCAAGAATATTTCTTCATATGTTTGTTGACTGTCTGAATATCTTCTTTGGTAAAATGTGTGTTCATATCTTCTGCCCACTTTTTAATTGCATTATTTGTTTTTTTGTTGTTAAGG
>NW_006921612.1:18106240-18107045 GCF_000298275.1 Orycteropus afer afer | reverse complement strand
TGTTGAAGAGGGTCTGTGCAGTCCTTCTGCCTAGTCCACCATCTTGCCGGAACCTCCTCCAGTAGTTTTTTTGCTGAGTCTCTTGAGTTTTCTAGGTTTAGCATCATATCATCAGCAAATAGGGAAAATTTTACTTCTTCCTTACCAATTTGAATGCCTTTGACTGACCTTTCTTGCCTTATTGCTCTGCCTAGGACTTCTAATACAATGCTGACTAGAAGTGGTGATAGAGGGCCTTCTTGTCTAGTTCCTTTTTCAGTCTCTCTATTAAGAATAATGTAAGCCATTGGTTTTGCATATATGCCCTTTGTTATGTTGAAAAATGTCCCTTCTAGTCTTATTTTGCTGAGAGTTTTGATCCGGAATAGATGTTGGATTTCATGAAATACCTTTACTGCATTGACTGATATGATCATGTCATTCTTTTATTTAGTTTTAGTTATGTTATGGATGACAATGATTTGTTTTTCTTCTAATGTTGAACCATCCTTGCATACCTGATATGAAAACCATTTATTCAAAATGTATTATTTTTTTGACATGTTGTTGGAGTCTATTGGCTAGGAATTTTTTCTTGAAGATTTTTGTATCTATATTCATGAGGGATATTGGTCTGTAGTTTTTCTTTTGAGTGATGTCTTTGACTGGTTTTTGTATCAAGGTTATGCTTTCTTCCTAAAATGAATATGGGAGGATTCCATCCTTTTCTATGATTTGGAATGTTTGACTAGGATTGGTGTCAGTTCTCTGAATGTTTGGTAGAATTCTCTGGTGAAACCATCTGGGCCAGGACTTTCTCTTGTTG
>NW_006921612.1:18102567-18105405 GCF_000298275.1 Orycteropus afer afer | reverse complement strand
ATCTTCTTTTTTGATTTGTGCATTTATTGCTATAAATTGGCCTCTGATCACTGCTTTTGCTGTGTCTCAAAGATTTTGGTATGTTGTGTTTTCATTGTCATTTGATTCAAGGAATTTTTTTTTTAATTTCATTTCTTCTATTACCCAGTCATTCTTAAGGAGTTCATTTGCCAGGCATTTGCTGTTTTTCTGTTGATCATCTTATTGTTGATTTCTAATTTATAGTATTGTGATCTGAGAAGATGCTTTGCAGTATTTCATTGTTTTAAAATTTATTAAGGCTTGCTTTATGGCCTAAAATATGGTCTATCATAGAGAATGTTTCATGTGTGCTGGAAGTACATATATTGTGCTGTTGTTCAGTGAAGTAATCTATAGATGTGTGTATAATGAAGTTGGTTGATTGTATTGTTTAATTCTTCTTTGTTGTGCTAGGCTGAGTTATCTAGAGAAGCAAAACTAGTAAAGCTTATATATACATACAGACAAAGATAAATTTATCTTAGGAAAATTGCTCACACACTTATAGAATTTGGCAAATCCCAAGTTCTTGGATCAAATGTCAAGCTGGAGGCTATTCCTGACTCACACAGCTGCAGGAACTGACAAGCTCATGGTTGGCAGGCAGTATACTGGTGGCTGCCTCCAATGAATGATGAATCCAATATTTCCAGGCTGAATGGTAGATTGTTTGCTCATGCAAGTTGTAGGCAGCACAACAGGATCCCAATCCACAGAAGAGTGTCTCTTTTTCCAGGATGTCTATAAATATATTGGAAGCAAGCCACAACCCTAGGAAAACTCCCTATGAATGGATGGGCTGCTCAAATCATATGCATGCAATCCCATCAAGAGAATAACCCACACCACAATTGCTTAAACTACATAGAATTGTGGTCCAGCCAAGTTGACACACAGCTCCAACTATCATATATATCTTTGTTGAGTTTCTTTCCAGTTGTTCTATCTTTGATTGAAAGTGATGTATTAAAAATCTCCTACTTTGACTGTAGAATCATTTATTTGCATTTTCAATTCTGTTAAAGTCTGATTTATGTATTTTGAGGCTCTTTCATTGCTTTCATATATATTTATTATGGTTATATCTTCTTGTTCAATTGAATCTTTAATTATTATATAATGTTCCTTTCTTTTCTCTTATCATGGTTGTTGTCTTACAGTCAATTTATCAGAAATTAATTTGCCACTCTTGCTCTTTTTTGATTGCAATTTGCTTAATATATCTTTTACCAACCTTTGATTTTTAGTCTATTTTTGTCTTTGTCTCTAAGGTTTGTCTCTTGTAGACAGCATATTGATGGGTTATGTTTTCTTATCCAGTCTCTAACTCTCCATCTCTTGAGTGGTGCATTTAATCCTTTGGCATTCAGTGTAATTATCAACAAGTATGAATTGGTTATTGTCATTTTCTTATGTATATTTTGGTAGTGTTCCTGGTTTCTTTGTTCTAGATAATTTTCTGTGCTGATCTCATTTTGTTTATGAATTGTGTTATCATTTCCTTTGTCGCTGTTGTTTTAGTATTTGCTAAATAAATATTTGTGTTTTTCCTCTTTTTAATTGTGATGTGAATATTTAGCATTTTTCTTTGAGGTTACCCTGTGAGTTATAATTTCTCCCCAAGTTTAGAACAGTCCATTCTATCTTGTAACTCTCTTGACTTCATCACCATTTACAAGTTCTGCCACTACATTATTTTTTTCCCTCTTTTTGGTTTGTAGTTGTCCCCATTTGCCAACTGGTGTCTCTGGTTCCCTGTTTATAATCTTGTAAGCTTATTTTACTTTGGATATTTCCATAGCTGTATTGGGTTCTGAGTTATGTCATCTTGTGTATTAATAGTTAGTTGTTGTTTACTATTATTGGTTCTCTGTTCAAAGAACTCTCTTTAGAATCTCTTGTAAGGTTGGTCTGGTTTTAACAAATTCCCTTAATTTCCATTTATCTGCATATCTCCTAATTTCACCATCATATTTGAGGGACAATTTTGCTAGATATATAATTTTGGGTTGGAATTTTTCTCTTTCAGTGTTTTATATTTACCAACCCATTGCCTTTTTGCCTGCATGGTTTCTACTGAGAAATCAGAGCTTAGCCTTATTGATGGCCCTTTTTAGGTAACTTTTCATTTTTCCCACGCTGCTTTCAGGATTTTCTTCGTCCTTGGTTTTTGTGAGTTTGATGATGATATGTTTTGGTAGTTTCTTTTGTGCCTTATCCTGTTTGTGGTTTCTTTGGACTTCCTCAATGGATACATTCTCATGTTTCATCATATCAGGGAAGTTCTCTTCCAAAAAATCTTGGACAATTTTCTGTTTTTTTTTTTTCCTTGTCCTGTTCTGAAATTCTGATTACATGTAGATTATTCCTTTTGATGGTATTCCACATGAATCTTAGGCTTTCTTCATTTTGTTCCAATCATTTTTGTTATTGATCCCTTTCTAAAGAAGTATTCAGGTATTTGTGTTCAATCTCATTAATTCTTCCTTCCATTGATTCAATTGTACTCATTTGGCCTTTCAATATGCTATTTATTTCTGAAAATTTAGTATTAATTTTCTGAATTTCTATCTGTAGATTTTGTATCATTTCTAATTTTTCCTTTGTTTTGTCATTTTGTTCTTGTATTTTCTTCTGAAATTGTTCTGAGGTTTTGTCTGTTTTAATTTTGTCAGTGCTTTCCTAGGTCTCTCTCTCTCTGTATTGAAGGTACATAGGTATTGTTGTTGTTGTTGTTATGTGCCGGCGAGTCGGCCCCGACTCATAGTGACCCCTCCTTGGGTTTCCAAGGCAGTATCACTACGGAAGTAGGATTGC
>NW_006921612.1:18094865-18101422 GCF_000298275.1 Orycteropus afer afer | reverse complement strand
AAAAAAAAAAATCTTGGCTGGGTGGGGCAGGCCACCCAAGCTCCAGCTGAGCACACAGCCTGGGATGGAATTCCTGCTGGCTCAGAAGGTGGGTGGGAGTGAGGGGTGGCCACACCTCCATTCACCAATAGGTTGTGGAGCATAAGGGTAACAAGGGGAATATCGCACCATTCAGTCCTTCATGTCCTGTATGTCCTTGCAGTCCCTCGCAAGTAGAACCTATTCTTAGGTCCCTGGAATCTGAGAGAACTCTGTAGCTTTAAATATCCAAAATTGTTGAAACATTTGTACACATTCAAAATGGCTGCACCCTCCAGACAGCCAAAAGTCTCCAGACAGCCAAAAGTCTCCAGCTCAGCCCATTTCCCTCTTTGCTGATCCTTTTATTCACCAGCCACCAGTGCAGTCCTCCATGCAGCCCCTGGCTAGCAGGGCTGATTTTTAGGTTAATTCTTAAGTTAACACCACTTGGCAATATCCAAGCTGTCCATGCCATCAGGATCACTGACAGACCATAGCTCGGTATGTCTCCTTTTTCAGTGTTTTCATGCAGGTTCTTCTACCAGTTGCAGTTTAGTTCACTCTGTATCTTCCTTTCAAGGTTCAAGAATTATATTCTGGTTCCCCTTTTGTTTGTTGAAGAGGGTCTGTGTAGTTTGCCTGTCTATTCCACCATCATATGGGAACTCCTGTTTTTTCAATATGTTACATTTATTCTAAAGTTTCATGTCTTTTGCTTCCAAAGGAAGAAAATAATTTGTCTGTTTTTGATATGATATCCATATATAGTAATTTTACTACATTTTTACAAAGAGCTGTCTGGCACTGGTTAATTTCTAGGCTGCTAAACAAAAGGTTGATGTTCTTTCCACCCAGAGGCTCTGCAGGAGTAATTTTGGTGATCTGTTCCTTTAATGATTCCAGCCTAAAAAACCCCATGCGGCAGTTCTCTGTCACATATTGTCCCTATGTATGGAAACAGTGTTTACATATCTGAAATGTTTCATTTTTTTCAGTTCAAATTAAAACATGTCAATCAAGTGCCTATAACTATCCAGAATCAGGTTCTGAGAACCAAAATAAAGATTCATAAGACATATATCAATTTATATTTGCAATTATCCCACCAGCCACTCCTTAGAAGGAAGGTTGGGCAATCAACTTCCAATATGATATCATATATATATATATATATGATCATATATGAGTTGTAAAGCCTGGAAAATATATGTTGTTGTTGTTGTTGTTGTTGTTGTTACGTGCCGTTGAGTCGGCCTCGACTCATAGCGACCCCTCCTTGGGTTTCCGAGGCAGTATCACTACGGAAGTAGGATTGCCCAACCTTCCTTCCGAGGAGTGGCTGGTGGGTTTGAACCGCCAGCCTTCTGGTTAGCAGTCAAGTGCTTTAGCCACTATGCTACCAGAGCTCCCGGAAAATATATAGGAAATTATATAATAATACAATTGATTATAATTAACTGGTTTAGATCGTCATACCTTATGTTTTCTTTTCACGATCTATAAATTGTGCATAGAAATTTAGAATCAAACATAAATATATAATACTTTGGGGACTTGTCTTCTTATACCTTCTATACTGTTCTAATTAGTGTAATTATATTTTTATTGTGATTTTGGTGAAATTTCTTAGAGGAAAATGTTTTTCCATTCAACAATTCAGACATATTTGTTTTGACATTCATTGCAATCATAATGTACCACTTTTACCACTTCCTCCCTGTGTTTACCATTTCCCATATCCTTTCCTATCTCTTCCTACCTTTTTATCTTTATCCTTGGGCAAATACCACCTTTTTGATTATACCTGGTTGATGGTTCTAATGACTGTGTTCCTCTCTGATGTTATTGCTTATCTTATAGGCCTGTCTATCATTGGCCTGAAGATTCAGTCACAAGAGTGAATTCAGTTCCAGGATTGAAGGGTGTCAAATGGATGTAGTTTTAGGTGTTCCACCAGTCTTTATTGGACCATTAAGCCTGGTCTTTGTTATGATTTGGAGTTTTGTTCCTCATTTTTTTCCCACTCCATCCAGGAATTCCTATTGTAACCTCTTTTAGAGCAATCAGCAGTGGTATTCAGGCACTATGTAGTTCTGGTCTCATGATCATGGAGTCTGGTGTTCATGTGGTCCATTAATCCTTTAGAGTAATTGTTCCCTTGCATCTTTGATTTTCTTCACTCATTTTTTGCTGTGGATGGGATAAGAACAATAGCTGCACCATAGATTGCTGGTCATATGCTTCTAAGACTTCACTCATTACTAACCAAAGTAGGATGCAGAAAATTTAATTTGCATTAATAGATGTATACTATTCTTGTATATAAGTATATTGATTTCTGAACCCATATCCCTAGGGTTGGATATTTAAGTAGCAAAAGATTTTCCACAACTATATACTGATACTGACAGTGAGCATCCTATTTGAACACTTGCTTCTCTGATTCCTAGAACTAAAATAAATGAAAATTTTGGGAAATTAATATGATATGCATAAGCTATTAATATATGTGCCATCTGGAAATCTTATAAAAATTTTTAATAGGGTAACCAACTGGCATCAATCTTTTTGCAGGTTCAGTCGTATTAATCAATAACATTTTTCTTTATGTATCTTTGATTATGGGTGAGTTAAATAGACTTATATATTTATTAATTTTGAGTGTGTTTATCTATAAATTGATTATACATGTCCTTTGTCTATTTTTGTATTAGCGATTTTTTGTGTTTTCTTTTAAGAACTATTTATTTATTTATTTTTAAATATTCACTTTCTGAACACTTGCTGCAAATATTTCCATGGTTTTGTTTGTGCTTTATTTTGTAAAAATTGATGCTAGTGGAGATATTTTAAAATAGACCTATATTGACAATTCAGTTATTCACCATTCTGAGATATGAATTTTATTTTCAATTTTAATACTTAATGTGAATATTATTATAATGTTAGACAAAAGATGCTTTGCGGCAGTACCTGTGTCTAGTTTTTAGATACTTAATTTTTGAAGTGAGACAAAGATGAAGGTTTCACAACAGAAATGATGCCAACTCAGAGTTTCTATATGTTGACTATTCACGTTGAAGCCACAGCAATTCTAGTGTATTCTAGCCTTCTTAGAGTTTATCAATATTACGCAGCTGCTGCCTCTCATAAAGGAAGTGCCAAGAAGAAATAATGAGGTTGTACTGAACTCCTCAGAAGTAAAAACTTTCAAAGCAAAATCACAGAGCTAAGAAAAATGAAAGAAAAAAATAGCTAAAGCTTCAGTAATTCTTACTACTTATTTACATAACATTACTCTAAATGCTTTGCATTAAATTTTTCTTTGAACAATTGCCCTCTATGGAATATTCCAAAAAGCCAGCCTGTGTTCCTCTCAGGAGCTGGCAACATAGTGATAATTTTTAAATACAAAGTATGCAACTGAAATTCCTGTTTCACTGTAAAGTTGAACTAAAGACGTCTTTGTTTGGCATGAATGTGGTGCCAACTAAGGAGACCACACTAATATTGTGAGTGAAAAAAAATAGATATGTTTTCTTTCTTCCTGAATAAACACACCATTCAACGCACGCAAAAGCAAGTTAATTTTGAAAAGTTTCACTTCTGTTTTCATGAGATAACAAGAGATGTGAAGCATTTACTTAAATTCAAACTACCGATAAAATTCTTCAGACATTATCATCATTGGCTATGTAATTTATACACTTAATATATTCAAACAGAATACTACTACTCAAGTAATTTGTTAACCTCATCATTACTGTACCTTCCCTGAACTAGATCACTACTGTCCTCATCTTTTCTCATGTAACATTCTTTAAAGTGAGTTGAATCAGTGGTAAAAATTGTTTCCATGGTTATGATTATGGGACACACAGGAAAGGTACTTTTGATTGTCAAACTTTGAAACAATGCATTTCTGACTTCTTGGATATTAGAAACCCACTCCCACTGCCATCAAGTTGATTCTGACGCCTAGCCATCAAAATGCGTTTCACACATGTCAATACAATTCCATATTAATACATAAGTTACTACTTCTTCTACAACTGCCATTTGAATAGACTGATTATAGGACACTTGTCAAAGTAGTTCTATGTCTATATACATCAAGTACACACATGATGTATTTACTGTGTTTAGTACAATTGTGCTCACTAAACCTCATGAAATCTTTTTATTTTACTATATTTTGCACTTACAATAATTATAAAAACTAAAATTATTAAATATATATTTTATGCCTGAAATATTTAATAAGTAGTTAGTTTAGTTTTGACAGAACAATTATTGATAAAATAGACTGATTAACACACTAATGTGGTCTAAAGTTCAGGACATAACACTAGATAGAACTGACTGAATGAGATTTAGGACAAATGATATTATTTTAATAGCAGCTGATTAAATTGTAGAATTTATTTCTACAAAGGATTGTATTTCCTTTTTTCCCCATCCTTCTATTTGACTTACTTTTCCCTATAGTATGACCAGTGTCTGAAAATCTAACACATTATTCTGAAGTTTAAGGGATGGTCCTCTGTGCACTTATCCAAAAGTACTAGAGATCCTCTTTTGTAGACTTATAGTAAATGCTATGCCTAGTTGACTAGTCTTCTCTATAGTAAAGATCTTTTGTTAGCTGTAAAAGAGAAAGAGTTAATTCACAGGGCAATTTTAAAAATCTGTTAGTCCCTATCCATAATGACAAACCATACCTTTACTGCTAACACTACAGACAAGAAAATAAATTTCTTTGTGATGTTTAGACAATTTCTTTAAAGGAAATAAAATTGTACATTTTATACTAACTGATGGTGTTTTAGAGCATGTTTAGCTTTGAACAAGGATTTTGTAGATACAAATTGTCATTTCCTCAAAAAGTTAGTTTCTGCCACTCAGAATTATAGATTTATTTAATTATATGATTTTCTTATATTTATGGGAAATATGAACACACAGTTTTATATAGAGGTTTTACCTACATTAAGCCAACCTAATGTTTGAAATGTAGTATCTAGATACTGATTTGGTAACTACATTGCATTACTATTGCCATAATGTTTCCTCTGATGTCTTTTGAAATCTCTTTTAAGGTATTTAGAACTCATTCCTTATCTCCCTCATTATAAACTCCTGCTTTATGACTATGGGTTGTCAACTCCTTGAGTTTAGAAAGTGAATTTTATATCAAGAGGTTTGAAGGTACTTTTATGATATGGGCACAACCACATCACAACTGCTTAAGACACTCAGAATCATAGTCTAGCCAAGTTGATACACAACCCTAGCTATCACAGGAAGTAAGCCACATTTCCACCCAGATCCTTGACTGAACCCTTAATTTCACAGACACAGGAAAAATTTACAGGGGGCTCTGCTAAAAAAGTAGTAGGGGAAAATTAGCAGAACAGAACACAAATACGTAGGTGTATATTTTTGTAGAGTCAAAGTTTACAATCTATATCCAGGAAAATTAATACTACTTTAGAAAAAAAAACTGATGTTTCTTAGAAAAGCACAATAGAATCCAGAACAAAAATGATGCATTATCCTTAATGTCCTATTTTCAACCAGAAACTACTAACAGCAAAGAAACTGGAACATGTGACCCAGAAAAAAAATACAAGGAAGGGAATAGAAGCTGAATCTGGGTGGGCCCAGAAGTTGGATATAACAAACAAATACTTTAAGTAAGCTGTTAAAAATCTGTTCACAGAATTAAAGTGAATGTGTTCAACAAGATATGGTACTAATGAATGCACAGAGAGTGAATAGCAACAAAGAAATGGAATAAAACTAAAACTGAAAGCAAATATACATATACAATTTTTTCTACTTGGGCACTATACCAGAAATAGATCCATGCAAATATGGATAAGTGATTATTTATTTATTTTAAGAATGTAAAGGAAATTCAGTGGAATTAGGATTATTTTCCCCAACAAATGGTTCTATATCAATTGAATATACATGTGCAAATTAAACAAATAACGGACCTCCATCTATATCTTATTTAAAAGTTAGTGGAAAGTGAGGATGACTTGAAGCACTTACTGATAATGATCAGTAAGTTTACAGCCTTAAGTATGGTTTACTGCACAAACAAAGAAAATAAAAAATCTTTACAACTGGATCAATAAGCAGCATCATGATAAATTGAGAAAAAATTGAAGTTGTCAAGGATTTCATTTTACTTAGATCCATAGTCAACACCCATGGAAGCAGCATTCAAGAAATAAGAGGAGGTATTGCACTGAGCAATCTGATGCAAAAGACCTCTTTAAGGGAGTTCCGGTAAGATGGTGGACTAGGCAGAAGGACTTCACAGACCCTCTTCAACAAAGAAAAGGGAAACCAATTGACACAGACACAGAAGATAATCTTGGACCGCTGAGCCTGAAGGGAAGGATACAGAAGTAGACTAAACCCCAACTAGCAGAAGAATTTGGGTGAAAATACCAAAAAAGGAGGCAAGGAGCTGCAGTCTGGCAGGGACCTGAGTGCCCCTGATGGCACAAACGACTTGGACA
>NW_006921612.1:18082518-18090997 GCF_000298275.1 Orycteropus afer afer | reverse complement strand
GGAAGTGGGAGGGGAGCTGTTGCATTGTAAACTGTGGTCAATGACATGAGACAAAGTATATGTGAACTGCTGTATGGAAAGTGAATTCGCTCTGTAAATCTTCACCCAAATCACAATAAAATAAATTAAAAAAAAAAAAAAAAAGACCTCTTTAAAATGTTAAAGAGTAGACTTCTAGTAAGATGGAGGAATAAGCAGACAAGCTACACAGACCCTCTTCAACAAAGAAAAGAGTAACTAATCGACAGAGATACAGAACATAATCCTGGAACCCTGCGCTTTGCCTACAAGATTTTAAACAGGGAACCAGAGACATCAATTGACAAATGAGGACAACTACAAACCAGAAAGAGGGAAATAATTGTGTAGTTACAACACTACTAAAAGATAGGGAAGTCAAGACAACTACAAGATAGAATACACTGTTCTAAACTTGGTTAAAAAAAACTATAAATCACAGGGTAACCTCAAAAAAAAAAAAAAGATAAGCCTTCACATCAAAATAAAAAAGAGGACCAGCACAAATATTTAGCAAATATAAAATAACAGCAATGAAGGAAGTGATAACAAAATACATAAATAAAATGAGCTTAGCACAGAAAATTGTATGGAACAAAGAAATCAACACCACAAAAAAGCACATAGTAAAAATGACAGCAACAAATTCATGCTCATCAATAATTACATATTTTATGAAGACCTTATCTCTAAGATTTATAGAAAACTCCAACACCTTGACACCAAAGCAATTAACAATCCAACTGAAAAATGAGCAGAAAACATGAATAGACACTTCACCAAGGAGGATATTCAGGCAACCAGCTAATACATGAAGAGATGCTCACAATCGTTGGCCATCAGAGAGATGCAAATCAAAATAACAATGAAATGTCATGTCATCCCAGCACTGATAGCAAGTTCAACAGGACAGAAAATAACAAATGCTGGCATCTCATAAACTGTTGGTGGGACCGTGAAATAATACAACCACTGCAGAAAGCAGTATGGTGAATCCCTAGAAGGCTGAAATTGGAGATACCATTTGACCCACCAATCTCTTTACTAGGTATATATCCTAGCGAGGTAAGAACCAGGATAGGAATACATACATGCACATTCATGTTCATCGTAGCACTATTTACAATAACAAAAAGATGGAAACAATCCATGTGCCCATCAATGGAAGAATGGATGACCAAACTATGGTACATACATATAATGGAGTGCTATGCAGCATTAATGAATAATGTAGAGTCTGCAAAAAACATGGATTACTTGGGGGACATTATGCTAAGTGAAATAAGTTGATCACAGAAGGACAAATATAGTATTAGTTCATCGTTGTGGAGGGTCAAGGAAAGGTTTATGTATGGAGGGAAACTTTCTTTGTTGGTTGCCAGGGGTAGGAGGAGAGGGGAGGGAACACTGCAAAAAAAAAAAAAAAAAAAATTCATTGACCCATGTTTTGTGTATATCATTGTACATACATTATATTTCAATAAAATGCATTTAAAATGTTAAAGAGTAACGAAGTCACTTTGAAGACTAAGGTGATCTTAGCCCAACCCATGATATTTTCAATAACCTCCTAAGCATGGGAAAGCTGGACAATTGATAAGGGAGTTCAAAAAAGAATTGATGCATTTGAATTGTGATTTTGGCAAAATATGTTGAAAATACCATGGACTATCAGGAGAATGGACAAATCTGTCATGGAAAAAAGTACAGCAAGAATGCTCCTTAGAAGCAAGAATGGCCAGACTTCATCTCATCTACTTAAATCATGTTGTCAGAAGGGACCAGTCCCTGGAGGTGGATACCATACTTGGTAAAGTACAAGGTCATCAACAAAGGGGGAGACCTTCAATGAAATGGATTGACACAATGACCTCAATATTTGGCTTAAGCATAGCAAGTATTGTGAAGATAGAACATGTTTTGGTTACTTTGTGCTGCTCTAACAGAAAATACCATAAATGGGTGGCTTTAACAAGCAGGAATTTATTCTCTTACAGTTTTAGAGGCTAGAAGTCTGAGTTCAAAGTGCCAGGCTCTAGAGGCTGGGTGAACGCCCCTCGACCTTGGGCTTCAGCTCTGCTTCCTGTTCCAGCCCATTGAAGCTAGAGTCATCTCTTCACTCAGGCAGCTGCTGGCTGCTGAGGCTGACAAACCCAAGACCAACAAGTAAAAAGGCACAATCTCTATGTCACCAAACCACATGGCAGGCCATAGATTCAAGTCCACTAAAAAAGTCCTAGGATCGGCATTGCACGTCAGGCTGCTGAATGAAGATTCAGGTACATGCAGGTGCCAAGCATGCCAAAAAGCTAGAGACCTTCCTCAAAGTTGCTTCTTATATACTGGAAGCAGACCACATCCTAAAGCAGCTACTAATCTGCTCAAGTTGATTCCACCAGGGAGTTGATTACCAATTTCACCACGGGTGAATAACTACATCCAGCTGCCCAGCCAAGTTGACACACAATCTTAACTACAACAATTCCACCCCTTGTCAACTTGGCACCTGTACAGTTCTCCTTTATTGGGTGGCTCCAGTTCCCTAGTTCATCTGAGTGGGGAACTCCTTGTCCTGGCACTCCCCATTCCTCTACCTGTCAGGCATGGCTGTCCTGCCCCCTCACTCTTGGGCAGCATAATGCTTGTCTCTCAGTTCTCCCACTGCCATCTCTCTGCCAGGGTCTCTATGCTGGGGTCTCAGCCCAGGGATCTCGGGTCAAGGACACACTCCACTCAGGTTTCCAAATTTTAGGTATCGGTCGGAGCAGTACCCAATTCTTTTGGTACCATATTCTGTTTTGGTGACCTACTGCCCCTCTGACAGTAATATACCACAAAAGGGAAGGCTTTCACAAACAGGAGTTCATTCTCTTAACAGTTTTGGAGGCTCAAAGTCTGATTTCAAAGTGCCAGGCTCTAGGGGCTGGGTGAAACACCTGTTGTTGTTATTGTTATGTGCCGTTGAGTTGGCCCCGACTCATAGCAACCCCTCCTTGGGCTTCTGAGGCAGTATCACTATGGAAGTAGGATTGCTCAACCTTCCTTCACCTAGACCTTGGGCTTTAGCTCTTCCTCCTGTTCCTGGCCCACTGAACCTGGAGGCTTTCTTCACTCAGGCAGCTGCTTGCTTCTGAGGCTGACAAATCCAAGGTTGACAGATGAAAAGCCACAGTTCCCAATATTACCAAATCACATGGCAGGCTATTGATTCAAGTACATTAAACGTCCCAAGATCAGCAGAGTATGGTAGGTTGCTGAATAAAGACTCAGCTACATGTGGGGTCCAGGATCCAAGCATACCAAAAATTTGTAGACCATTCCCAAAGCTGCTTCTTATATACAGGAAGCTGACCACTTCCTTAAAACAGCTGCTCAGCTGCTCATGGCAGGTTCCACCATGGATTTGATAGCCAGTCTCATCATGGGGAATAGCTACCACCAGCTGCCCAGCCACTCAACCAGGCCCAGCCAAGATGACATATAACCTTAACTACCACAGCACAGGAGTAGGCAGTGTTTCATTCTGTTGTACATTGGGTCACTATAAGTTAGAAGTGACTTGAAAGTATCCATCAACAACAACAACCTTCTGCCCCTGAGTTGTATCCTGTTACTTCCAAATTGTTCCTCACCCCAAGTTGTAGCTTGTTATTTCCTTTATATATCACTAATTGTGTGTAGGGTCTGTGAATTCTTTGTGTCCACTACTACAAATTATTGAACCCAGTGGATGAGTAGAGAGAGCAGCAGGAGGATAACAGCTGGTATGAAAATCTATAAAAAAGTTTAATGAGTGAAGGTATGCCTGACCTCGACCTCACAGGAATAAGTTTTAAAGCAATGGTGATTCTCTCTCTTTCTTGTGAATTTAGAGCACTTCCACGGCTAGATTACACTTTGAGACTGACAATGAGTCTTTGCTGATATACCAAAAGAATGAATCACAAAAGTAAACATCTGGTCAAATTGAACTTTATTAAAATCCAAACATTTTGCTCTGTGTAAGAGGAGAATGAAAAAAAAAGGGGGGGGAGGGAGAGACAGAAAAGTATTTGGAATGCCCAAATTTGATTGAAGACTTGCACCCAGCGCATGTAAAGAACACTTAAAAATGAACAATAGTAAAGCAGTATGCACTAACTACAAGCAAGTAGAGTATTATTGATTTAACAGTGCATGCATATAAAAGTTTATTAGCAATTAATTTGAAATAAGGGAAAATTTATAAGAAGTAATTCAGATTTTATGTCTTAAATCTAGATGAATGTTTTTAAATCTGAAACAATTTTAAGATAAAATGTATCTTTTATCTAAAATCAATGAAATCATTTAAACAAAAATTTAGTATATTAAAGCTTCTTTCAAATTACATAGAAAAATAAACTAAACAAAAATAAAATTAATACATTTTGTGTGCGATTGTTATTACAAACTATCAACATACAACATTTTACTAAAATATCTTTGGGCGAAGAAAGGGTCATTTTGGGTATTAACTTTTACCTGAGTGTTTTATAAAATATGTACTTATAGAGTTAAATCAGAATTTACATGATTGTATATTAGGTTGACTTTTTTTTTTTTTTTTCCAATTGAAAATCCTTTAATTATTTATAATTTAGCCAAGCAGATTGAATAAGTATGGTGAAAGGATACAACCCTGACACACTCCCTTCCTGATTTTAAAGCACATAGTATCCCCTTGTTCTGTTTGAATGACAGCCTCCTGGTCAATGTACAGGTTCCTCATGAGTACAATTAAGTGTTTTGGAATTCCTACTCTTCTCAAAGTTATCTACAATTTATTATGATCCACACAATCAAATGCCTTTGCATAGTCAATAAAGCACAAGTAAACATCTTTCTGGTATTTCTTGCTTTAAGCCAACATCGATCTAACATCAGCTATGATATCCCACATTCCACATCCCCTTCTGAATCCAGCTTGCATTTCTGAAAGTTCTCTGTCAATATACTGCTGCAAACATTTTTGAATTATCTTCAGTAAGATTTTACTTGTGTGTGATATCAATGATATTGTTCGATAATTTCCACATTCTGTGGGATCACCTTTGATCTTCGGAATGGATACACATATGTTACTCTTCCAGTCAGTAGGCCAGGTAGCTGTCTTCCAAATTTCTTGCCATAGCCGAGTGAATGCCTTCAGTGTGGCATCTGTCTGTTGAAATAGCTCAATGAGTATTCTGCCCACTGCTGGAGACTTGTTTTTCACCAATTCCTTCAGTGAAGCTTCAACTTCTTCCTTCAATACTCCAATTCTTGATCATATGTCACCTCTTGAAATGGATGATCATCCACTAATTCTTTTTGACGTAGTGACCCTGAGCATTTCATCCATCTTCTTTTGATGTTTCCTGCATCTTCAACATATTGCCCAAGGAATCTTTCAACATTGCCAATGAGGGTTAAATTTTTCCCTCAGTTCTTTCTGCTTGAGAAATGTTGAGAGTGTTCTTCCTTTTGGTTTTCTAACTCCAGGTCTTCATGCATTTCATTATCACAATTGACTTTGTCTTCTAGAGCTGGTCTTTGAAATCTTTTCAGCTCTTTTATCCTGTCAATTCTTCCATTTGCTTCAGCTACTCTCCATTCAAGGACAAGTTTCAGAGTTTCTTCTGACATCCATTTTGGTCTTTTCTTCCTTTCCTGTCTTTTTAATGGCATTTTGGTTTCTTCATCAATGATGTTCTTGATGTCACTCCATAATTCCTCTGGTAATTAGTGTTCAATTCATCAAATCTATTCTTTAGATGGTCTCTAAATTCAGGAGGAATATAATTTATGTCATGTTTTGGCCCTTGTGGACTTGTTTTAATTGTCTTCAGCTTCAGCTTGAACTTGCATATGAGTAGTTGAGGGTCTGTTTCACAATCAACTCCAGGCCTTGTTTTGGCCAAAGATACTGAATTTTTCCATCACCTCTTGCTACATGTGTAGTCAATCTGATTTCTGTGTACTTCATTTGGTGAAGTCCATGTGTATAGCCACCATTTGTATTGTTGAAAAAAAAAATATTTGTGATGAACAAGTCATTGGTCTTGCAAAATTCTATCATGCGATCTCCAGCATCATTTCTGTCACTACCAATTATTCTTCTTTGTTTCCAACTTTTGCATTTCAATCACCAGTGATAATTAATACATCTTAATTGCATGTTTGGTCAATTTCAAACTGAAGAAGTTGATAAACATCCTCAATTTCTTCATCTTTGTCTTTGGTGATTGGTGCATAAATTTGAATAATAGTAGTACTAATTGGTGTTCCTCATAGACATATGGATATTATCCTATCACTGACAGCATTGTACTTCAGGAATAGATCTTGATACAGTCTTTGTGATGATGAATGCTATGGCATTTCTCTTCGATTTGTCATTTCAGGCTAGTAGATCATGATTGTTTGATTCAAAAATGCTAAAACCAGTCCATTTCAGCTCACTAATACCTAGGATAGCAATCTTTATGTATTCCATTTCATTTTTGACAATGTTTATTTTCCTAGATTAATTCTACATACATTTCATGTTCCAATTATTAATGGATGTTTGCAGTTGTTTCTTTTCATCTTGAAATGTGCCACATCAGCAAATGGGGGTCTTCAAAGCTTTACTCTAACCATATCATCACTCTGAGGAGGCAGCTCTTCTCCAGTCATATTTTGAGTGCCTTCCAACTTGAAGGGCTCATCTTCCAGCATGATGTCAGATAATGTATCAGGGCTATTCCTAAAGTCATACAGTAATATATCAGACAGTGTTTCACTGCTATTCATAAGGTTTTCACTGGCCAATTCTTTGAGAAGTGGATGGCCTCTTCCTTCTCCCAAGTCTGTTTTAGTCATGAAGCTCTGCTGAAACCTTTCCACCATGGGTAACCCTGCTGGCATTTGAAACACCAATGGCATAGCCTCCAGTGTCACAGCAACACTTAATCCATCACAGTATAGCAAAATAACAGACAAGTTTGTCTCTCTTAGGTGTTCTAAACTGCTCTACTCATTTCCTTTTTTCCCTGCCTTGCTCCTTACCTGGCCTGCCCCTGGGCACAAACACCCACCTTCCACTAGTCCCAGACTTGCTTACCATGGCCTACTTCCATGTACTAACAGCCATGTATATATTTATTTAGTGTCTACCTTCTTCACTCATGCAGATAGAGATGCTCCTTACCTGGCCTGCCCCTGGGCACAAACACCCACCTTCCACTAGTCCCAGACTTGCTTACCATGGCCTACTTCCATGTACTAACAGCCATATATATATTTATTTAGTGTCTACCTTCTTCACTCATGCAGATAGAGATCATTTCTATTTAGACAAATACCTAGCACACTTCTGTCACATAATTTGCACCCAAAAAATATATTGTTAAAAAAAAAAAAAAAGAATAACATTACATTCTGATGTATTTGCTATGCAAGACAAGGTTCATTTGCTACTAAGAAAGGACAGTGAGGGTAACACATACTAATTGTTGATCCATGTTTTTGGTTTGGCCTGCTGAGTAAATTCCAAGTCATAGAGATGCTATAGGATAGACTAGAACTGTCCCATAAGCCTTCCTAGGCTCTAATCTTTGTAGAAGCAGACTGCCAAATCTTTTCTCTCATGCTGCGACAGGATGGATTCAAACTGCCACTGAATGCTTAATCTTTAAGCTATCAAGCCTCCTTGACTATGCCATAAAACCAAACCAAACTCACTGGCATCTAGTTGTATCCTAATCATAGCGACCCACTCCTGGGCTTCCGAGATGGTAACACTACAGAAGTAGATTGTCCAATCTTCCTTTCGAGGAATGGCTGGTTGGTTTGAATGACCGGGTAGTCAACTGCTTTAGGCACTACACCCTTGTTAATATTCTTAGGTATGAAGTTGAAGTTGTAGGGAACAGAGAGGCTATAATAAAGTTAAATTTTATGACTAAAGTTAAATTAAGTGTTTTAAAAGTTGGTGGCAAAAAGAGAAAAATATAGCTTATGGTATAAAGATTTAGGACAGCAGATATTTAAACTATCTGAAAGTATAAAATAATGAACAACAAGGGTAGAGGTGTCATCAGATAAAGGGAAGGCATGAGACCATTTGAGAATACTGACTTTTTAACTCTTGTTACATTATAGTAACCTATTGGTTCCAAAGTGTTTTGACTTGCCTAAGGTAAAATCACCACTTAGTTGTTCAGTGAAGATGTGAATTCATGTATTTATGCTCCTTGATAATGGGTTCTTTCCTTTTTAAATTTTTATTTTTCTACCACATCTTGGATTGTTGTTGTTGTTGTCATTTGCCATAGAGTCGGCCCCGACTCCTAGCAACCCCTCCTTGGGTTTCCGAGGCAGTTATCACTACAGAAGTAGGATTGCCCAACCTTCCTTCTGAGGAGTGGCTGGTGGGTTTGAACCACCAGCCTCCTGGTTAGCAGTCAAGTGCCTTAGG
>NW_006921612.1:18028832-18078473 GCF_000298275.1 Orycteropus afer afer | reverse complement strand
ACAGGCATATGAATTGAACATTTACCTCAGGTAGATACACTCCTTGAAGAGAACAATCATGGGAGAAGGAAGGACTGCTTATACACAGAGAGACAGCTCAGAGCACAGGAGAATATGGAGGAATGATCACTGAGAAGTGGTAACTATGGGGAGGAAGTGGGAGTGGAGCTGTTGCATTGTGGTAAACTGTGGTCAATGACATGAGACAAAGTATGTGTGAACTGTGGTATGGAAAGTGAATTTGCTCTGTAAATCTTCACCCAAATCACAATTAAAAAAAATATATATATATCTGGCTGTGTCTCCAACTCAGTGAGGTCTGACTCATCCAGCAGATCTGCCATATCTGCTCCTGCTCCCTAGTTCAAGGCACAACCTGCTAACCTCAGCAATGATGACAAACCAAGGCCACAGACAAGACTGCACACACATAGACACACATGCAACACACCACTATACACCCAGTTATCTCATGCATTACACTTATTGATAGATTTAGAAGTAGTTAAACTTTTACTTATAATTGCTTTTAATTTTTTTAAATCACCTAAGAAAAACATATATAGGATAAAGATTTAAAAGTGTAATTAAACAATGGAAAGCAAAATTTACTCACTATTCTACCATCCAAATACCAGTCACAGATAAATTTTGGTATTCACTTAAATGATTTTTCTGTAAATGTACTTTATAAAATAGTCATACTATATATACAATTGCCACCTGATTTTATTTACTGGAATATGCTATTTTTCTATATCATTGTAGAGTAATCATCTTTTTAAAGGATTGTATTATTCCACTAAATGAATACTATATAATTTATTTAACCAGTTCACAAGTGATAACCACTGCTTTTGTTAAGGTTCTCTTAAACTGTTCTATGTTAAACTTCTTTGTGTTTAAATTTTTGATTTAAACACACACAAGCATTTCAATGGATATTCTGTTCATTCTTGGAGCTTTGTTTTTCACCAAATCTTTCAGTGAAGCTTGGAATTATTCTTTCAATACCTTTGGTTCTTGATGATATGATAGCTCCTGAAATAGTTGATAATCAACATCTTCTTTTTGATACAGTGACTCTGTGTATTCCTTCCATTTCTTTTTATGCTTCCTGAAACATTCAATATTTTGCCCATAGAATCCTTCAATATTGTAACTTGAGGCTAGGATTTTTTCTTCAATTCTTTAGCTGTAAAAATCTCAAGTGTATTTGTGCCTTTTGGTTTGCTAACTCCAGGTCTTTGCACATTTCATTATAACATTTTACTTTGCCTTCTCAAGCTCCCCTTTGAAATCTTCTGTTCAGCTCTTTTATTCATCATTTCTCCCACTTGCTTTAGCTACTCTCAACTAAAAAGCAAGTTTCATATGGTCTCTTCTGACATCCTTTTAGTTTTTTCTTCCTTTCCTGTCTTTTTAATGGCTTTTTGCTTTGTTCATGTGTGATGTTTTTGATGTCATTCTACAACTTATCTAGTCTTCAGTCACTGGTGTTTAATGTGTCAAGTCTGTTCTTTTGATGGTCTATAAATTCAGGTAGGATGTAATCAGGGTCATATTTTAGCTCTCATGGACTTGATTTAATTTTCTTCAGCTTCAACTTGAACTTGTAACCATGCAATTGATTGTCTATTCCACAGTCTGCTCCTGGCCTTGTTTTGACTGATAATATTGAAATTCTCCATCACCTCTTTCCTCAGATATAGTCCATCTGATTCCTGTATATTCCATGTGGTGAATTAAGACTTGAAAGCAATTATCCCTTCAGTTTTTGTTGTCATATGTTATAGTTCTCCATGTATTTTTAAGTGTTATAGACTTATTATCATTTTATGCAATCAATCTCCATATTTTAGAGCTATCAACATATCATTTCTGTTTTCTTTCTTCATGTTCATGTTTCATTCTAGAATAACTTTTTGCCCGTCTAAAGAATTTTTTTTTTTATATTTCTTTAATAAATAACTGCTAATAGTGAGAGATTTTATTTTTTGCTTATCTAAAAATGCTTTTATTTTGCCCTCATATTTGAAGGACATTTTACTTTAGAAAATTTCTTCTTTTTTCCAAGCATGACTTATGTGGAACCTCACTTTTTTATAGAGTAAAAGTGAACTACTCTGATTGGATTAATGATAAGGGACTGAGGTGGGCCTGTCCCTCGGTCCTTGTAGCAGTCAATGAGGCTCCTCTGAACAACCGAAGTTTCAAAATCACAGATGCCATTGATAAATGATAAGTACTATTCAGTGGCTATCTAAACACAAATGTCTACTATACTTAATCCCTGCCCTTCGTTGACCAAATCATCTTAATGTCTCAGCTTACCTAACTGTGTAATGCAGGTACAAAACCAGATGTCCTCTACCGCCTGCTCAAAATTAGACAGACTATGTTTTTAAGGATGAATTCCCCAACTTCTCTGATTGCCAGTGAAGCAAATATAGTTAGAGACTAAAGTGATAATTTTATTATGTTGTTGTTGTTACGTGCCGTTGAGTTGGATCCGACTCATAGAGACCCCTCCTTGGGTTTCCGAGGCAGTATCACTAGGGAAGTAGATTGCCCCATCTTCCCTCAGAGGAGTGGCTGGTGGGTATGAACTGCCAGCCTTCTGGTTGGCAGTCAAGTGCTTTCAGGCACTATTATACTTCTTTATATTATTTATGTGTGGTCTTTCTAAATAGCGTTTAGATAAAATAGAGCTTCATTTGCTCATCTCTTTTCTATTAGGAGCATAGGTGAGTTGAAAAAATGTAACTAAATATTATGTTTCAAATGTGGAAATATTTTCAGAATTTTATAACTTCTCTGCTTCCTTTCAAAACTAAAAATATTTAAGAAATGTTAACTGTAACCAGTGAGAAAGCTGAGTTAAAGAAGATGCTTAGAAAATAGGAAATATCAATCTGGTATCTCCATTGCAGACAAAAATATTACAGGGTGAAATATTCTTGGATGAATGCAGCATGGATTCTCCTTGCAGAGTAAGCCAAAGGAAGCTATACAAAAAAGTACTGCTCAGTAAGGCTGTTCTAAAGAGAATTTATAAAGTTCATTAGCAAGTTTGTCAATTAATATATTAGGTTGATCAATATCTAACTGTGATTTTCATGAGCTAAAAAAAAAAAAAATGCTCAACCTAAACACCCATTGTAGTAGTGAAGGTTGTATGTCAACTTGACTGGTTCACAGGTATGAGCAGCTAGCCAGCTGGATATAGTTATTCCCCGTGATGAGACTGATAATCAACTCCATGTTACAATCTGCTGTGAGCAGCTGAGTACCAGCTGTCTTCAGGGTATGGCCTGCTTCCAGTATATAAGAAGAAGCTTTGAGAAAAGTCTTACGCTTTTGGCACATCTGGATCCTACATTTAGTCAAATCTTCATCTCAGTGGACTGGTGTCTGCCGATCTTGGCATTGTTCCTGGACTTGAACTAATGGACTATCCACATATTTGGTTTTAGGTGACTTCTCCTTTTCTGGTAAAGAAATAACACCATGCTTAAGAGGGTTTTTTTGGCCAAAACTGACCACAGGAAGAAGTATTTCTCCTAAAGGAAAATGAGGTTTTATTGCTAAATGGAATTTACCCATGTTGTCTGCTAATCTTAGTACTGTGCCATTTTACTTATTGATCTTGGGTTTGTCAATCTCAGCAGCCAGCAGCTGTGTGAGTCAGAAAAAAATCATCCAGCTCTAGTGGGCCTGAAACAGGAGGAAAAGCTGACGGCCGAGGTCTAGGGAACTTCACCTAGCCCCTAGAGACGACATTTTGAACTTTGACTTCTAGTTTCCTGTGGTAGTTGGAGCTGTGTGTCAACTTAGGTGGACCACAATTCTGTGTGGTTTAAGCAATTGTGATGTAGGTTGTTCCCATGATGGGACCAGATGTATATGTTTTGAGCAGCCAATCCACTGACAGGGAGTTTTCCTAGTTGTGTGGCCTACTTCCAGTATATCTATGGACACTCTGGGAAAAGAGACCCTCTTCTGTGAATCATGATTCTGTTATGCTGCCTACAATCGTCTGTGAGAGTACAATCCACCATTCAGCCTGGAGATCTTGGATTCGTCATTCATTGGAGTCAATAGCCAGTATCCTGCCTGGCAACTTTGAGCTCCTCAGCCACTGCAGCTGTGTGAGTCGGGGAAAGCCTCCATCATGAAGTTTGATCCAAGAACTTGGGACTTGCCAGCTTCTATAAGTGTGAGAGCCATTTTCCTAAGATAAATTTCTCTTTCTCTCTATATATATATGCTTTACTGGTTTTGCTTCTCTAGAGAAACCAGTCTAACACACTTGCTAATCTGTAAGAGAATGAACCCTGTTTGTTAAAGCCATCTACTTGTAGTATTTCTGTTATAGAAGCACTAGAGAACCAAAACACCCATGCAGCTTATAACTACTGCTACTGATTCTTGTTTCACTACTACAATCACTAGTATTATTTATGTGATTAAAAGGAGCTTGGGGAGGTGCAAGCAATTTGTGCTCAACTGCAAAGCAAAAGATTGGCTGTTTGTACTTACCCATTTAAAAAAAAAATATCATTGTGGTCAAGTTTATGCCAACTCATAGCAACCCATCCTTGGGTTTCTGAGGCAGTATCTCTATGGAAGTAGATTGCCCAGTCTTCCTTCCAAGGAATGGCTGGTGGGTTTGAACTGCCAATCTTCTGGTTAGCAGTCATATGACTTAGACACTACATATGCTCTTGGAAATAAAGACATGGATAACTACTTTCACTAATATTACAGCCAAAAAATACACAAGGAGCAATTCTACTCTGTAACATATGGGGTCGATCTCAGTTGGGGGACCAACTCCATAACAGTTAACAACAATATTTATGTGATAATTATTTTTGTTATTGTTATTGTAAAAATGCTTACTATTATGATCAACATTTCTACAGCTATTAAACTACCACCTACTACCACCACCACCATTAACGCTATTACAACTAACTCCTGTAACAAGTGATACAATGATAGTTTGAGAAATATACATGTGGAAACAACTTACCTATACTGATCCCAGTCATAAGGATCTTGTTCTTGACATATGCCGGTGGAGAGCAACAACAGAAAACCCCTCAAAAAAGTAATGATGGCTGATGAAACATCATTTTCAAGAGAAAGAGGTTCAGACTCTCTGAATTTTTTAGTGTGCTTTTAGTATTCTTTGCTGTATATCTTAATGTTGTCGTTAAGTGTCCTTGAGTCAATTTCAACTGATAGTGACCTCATGTGAGAGAGCAGAACTTCCCTGTAATGTTTTCTTGGCTGTATTCTTTATGAAAGCAAATTGAAGCTGTTGTGTGGGTTCAAACCGCCAACCATTCAATTAACAGTCTAGTGATTTAACATTGAGCTACCAAGGCTTCTTTATATCTTATACCTTATATGTAATATTATATAACAAAATTGGGTCATAATACTTTTAATTTCTGAGTGAGAAGAACTTTGAAGCTATGAACAGAACCACAATTGTCATTTCCCTAGAATTTTAAGGACTTCTTGGTAGTTCCAGTATTCTATTTAAATAGTATTTTAAAATAACAAATTATCATTTTTATTTTTGAAACTTAGTTTCTTTTAAAAATTAAGTAATATATAACATGCTGTTGTTAGTTGTTGTTATGTGCCATCAATAGACCCAACTCATAGAGACCCCTTCTTGGGTTTCCGAGGCAATATCACTACGGAAGTAGATTGCCCCATCTTCCTTCTGAGGAGTCTGGTTAGCAGTCAAGTGCCTTAGTCACTATGCTACCAGAGCTCTCAATATATAACATAGAAAGCATAAAAAGTATTCTATTCAAAGTCTTCCAGAAGTGACCAAAAGACCCATATCTCTTTAGGTATTTCTCTAGGTATATCAAAAGAATAAAAAGCAATTAAAATAGCTACCAAGAAATAAATTAAAAATATGGATCATATTACCCAGGTTGGATTTTTTTTTTTTTTTCCATAGACTTTATTTTTCAGAACAGTTGTAGGTATACAGTGAAATTGTGCAGAAAGTACGAAGAGTTCCAATATGATTCTTCCTCCAGATTTGCATACCGTTCCTCCTTTTATTAGCCTCTTGCCTTCTTTTGGTACATTTATTTTAATGGATGAACCAATATTAATACATTATTATTAACGAAAGTACTCAGTTTACATTATGCTTATAAGTTGTATTATACCATCTTATGGGTTTCGACAAATGGGTAATGGCATGTGTCCACCATTACAGTATCCCCGCAAAGTTTCAATGCTTTCAAAATGCCTTGCTTCCACGTAGTCATCTCTCCACCTTCCCTGTGAAGCTATAGCAACTACTGACCTTTTCACTGTCTCTATAGTTTTGCCTTTTCCAGAATGTTATATAGTTGGAATCATACAGTTAAAATAGTCTCTGAGTTTTGAATGTCCAACTTATGGACAACTCCTACTTACCCTTTAATGTTATGTAAATTTGCCCTCACTTTGCAATGATTGAACCAACCTCTACTCATAATAAAGACTTCATCATAATCACTTTTCACTTGCTGCACTTTTAGTGCATCTTTTAATCACTGAAATGTTTCAAGACTTTTCTAGCAATAAAATAAGGCTAAATAATAATAATATGAGCCACTTCAGATTTACTACAAATTTGACTTAAAGATTCTCTTATGAACAGATCCCATTCAAAAGCCAGGGACTGCCTGTATGTAGCATTTTAGACTTGTTCCTTTCACCCAGCAATTTGCATTTATGTTTTCTCCGTGTGTTTTCATAGCTTAATATCTCATTTCTTTTTATCAGTGATTAATGTTGCATGTTATGGATGTCCTGCAATTTGTTCACTCATTCACCTATTGAAGAATGTGTTGGTGGGTTTCAATGTTGGGCAATTATGAATAAAGCTTCTGTAAGTATTCATTTGCAGATTTCTTTAAGGACATAAATTTTCAATGATTGCTGGAATTTTCAGTAAGTCTGTGTTTAGCTTTGTAAGAAATTGCCATATTGTCTTCTTCCAAAGTGGCTGTACTTTGGAAGTGCTTTACATTCCCATAAGCAATGACTGAGAGTTTCTGTTGTTTCACAGCCTCCACAAGATTTTGTTTTGCCAGTGATTTGGATTTAATTTTCAATTCCCTAATGACTTATGAAAGGAGTTTGATAGTGCAGTGGTTAAACCATTTGGCTGCTAACCAAAAAGTCAACAGTTTGAACCTACTAGCTGCTCCATGGGAGAAAGATGAAGCAGTCTACTTCCACAAAAATTTATAGCCTTGTACAGACTTCTACGCTGTCTTATAGTGTAGCTATGACTTGGAATCAACTCAGTGGCAGTGGGTGGGTTTTGGGTAATGACTTATGATGTTGAGCATCTTTCCATATGTTTATTTTTCTTCTGCATATCTTATTTAAATAAATGTTTGTTCAGATCTTTTGCCCATTTGGTAATTAGAGTTCTTTTTAAATCTTTTTATTTTATTGTTAACATTTAAAACTTTATAAATTTTGTATTCAGGCAGCCAATAAACACATGAAGAAATGTTCATGATCATTAGCCATTTGTTGTTGTTGTTGTTATGTGCCATTGAGTCAGACCCGACCTGTAGTGACCCCTCCTTGGGTTTCCAGGGCAGTATCACTAAGGAAGTAGATTGCCCCATCTTCCTTCCGGGGAGTGGCTGGTGGGTTTGAACCGCCAGCCTTCTGATTAGCAGTCAAGTGCCTTAGCCACTACACATTAGCCATTAGAGAGAGGCAAATTAAAACAACCATGAGATACAATCTCACGCTAGCACTAATAGCAAAGTTCAACAAGATGGAAAAGAAAAAAAAATGTTTATCACAACTTGAAGATTTGGGACTCTTATACAGTGCTGGTTGAACTATAAAATGATACAACAACTGTGGAAAATATATGGTGATTCCTTAAAAAGTTGGAAATAGAAATACCATTTAATTCAGCAATCACATTACTAGATATGTATCCTAAAGAAGTGAGTGCCCGGACATGAATAAATATATTCACATCCATATTCATCACAGCACTATTCACAGTAAGAAAGAGATGGAAAGAACCTAAGTGCCCATCAACAGAGGAATGGATAACCAAACTATGCACATACATACAGTAGAATACTATGCAACACTAAAGAATAATGTAGAATATGTGAACCACTTCATGCGTGGATGAACCTGGAGGACATGTTGAGTAAAATAACTCAATCACAGAAGGGCAAATATTGTATGAGCACACTATTGTAAAAAGTCAAGGAAAGGCTTATATATAGAAGGAAATTTCTTTGTTGGTTACAAGGGATGGGAGTGAAGGGATGGAAAAATTACTAGATAGGTAACAGACAAGTATTAATTTGGGTGAAAGGAAAGGCAATATACCAAAAGATAGTGACCAACACAATAAAATTAAGGAAAATGAAGACACAGAGAGGTGCACAGGGGTGCAGACAGCAAACATACACACTTTTACACATACATCTGGCATTATCAGTAATAACAAACATAAATCTATAGGTAGATACATAGGTAGACAGGCTGAATGATCAGGTATGTCTAGGCAAAAGGGAATACACTCATTACCGTATATAAGTTTGGAAGACAGTAGTTCTACATACATATTTGTTTGAGCTACAAGAATGTTCATATATATAATAGAGCTTAACAGGGGGCAAAGTTATGATAACTTCTTATCCACAGCAAACCACCTTGAGGGAGTAAACTGTTGGGGCCGTGAGCTCTGGACCATGGTTGTAGGGGCATCAAGCTCAATTGGCATAACATACTACAAAAAAAAAAAAAAATTCTACTTTGGTGGGTAGTGACTGGAGTCTTAAAAGCTTGCATACGGCCATCTAAGATGAAACAATTGGTCTCTCTTCATCCAGAGGAAAGAATAATGAAGAAAAACAAAAAGACATGGTACCAATTAATGCAAGGGATTAACGGACCATGTGAACCTCAACCTACTTGACCATGAGACATGAAGAAGTAGGTGGTGCCTGGCTACCACTGTCAATCTCTTGGAAAGGGGTCCATGCAAGATATCCTATAGAGTAGAAGAAATATTATGTGGTGTAAAACACAAAATCATAAAAAATACAAGACCAAATTTACTGGTCTGATAGAGACTGGTGAAACCCTCAAGACTACGGCCCCTAGTCATCATTGAGGCTTAGAATTGAACTCATACCCTTGGCTTTTAGCCAAACAATAGACATGCCTAAGAGGAGAATGTTTACACCACGTAGGTACACTCCTTAGAACAATGAACTTAGGAGATCAGAAGGGCAATATTTGCACAGGGAGGTAGCTCAGCGGGCAAGAATGCATAGGAAAGGACACAAGGTAAAAGGTAATGGCAGGAAGGAAGTGGGAAGAGAGCTGTTACATTATGTCAATGTCATGAAACAAAATGTATAAGAACTTCTGTATGGAAAATGAGTTTTCTCTATAAACTTTCACCTAATCACAATTAAAAAAAAAAAAAAACCTTTGTATATTTTGGATAGAAGTCCATTATCAGATATGTTTTGTAAATATATTCACCCAGTCTATGAATCATCTTTTTATTCTCTAAATGATGTCTCTTGCAGAACATTTTTTTTATATCAACAAAGTCCTAATTATCAATTCTTTTCTTTTATAGATCCTGATTTTATTATTCTGTCCAAAAAGTCATCACTAAATACCAGGTTACCTAGAATTTCTTCTATATTATCTTGCAAACATTATATATTTTTGAGTCTTACTTTTAGGGTTGATTCATTTGAGTTAATTTTTATGAAAGATTTATTCTCTATTTCCAGCTTTTTTTCATTTTTTTTTTTTTTTTTTTGCATGTGGATATCCATTTGCTCCAGCACCATCTGTTGAAAACCTGATTGATTATCTTGCCCTATGGCACAGATCAGTTGACTATATTTGTGTGGGTATAGAATTTATCGATGTTCAACTATTTCAGGAGGTAGCAATTGATCAAGAAGTGCTGTTGATGAAGGAAGTTCAACCTGCACTGAGTATATTGGTGAAAAACAAGGCTTCAGGAAATGATAGAATACCAGTTAAGATATTTCAACTAAAGGATGTGTCCCTGGAAGTGTTTATTGGTCTAGGTCAAGAAATTTGTAAGACAGCTATCTGGCCAGCTAACTGGAAGAAATCCATATTCATGCCCATTTCAAAGAAATGTATTGTTGCTAGATGCCATCGATTTGGTTTCAACTCATAGTGATCCTGTGTAAAACAGAACACAGCACTGCTTTGTCCTGCACCATCCTCACAGTATTTGCTATGTTTGAGCCCATTGTCGCAGACATTCTGTTAACGATTCTTGTTGAGGGTCTTCCTCTTTTTCGCTGACCTTCTGCTTTACTGAGCCTGATACCCTTCTCCAGGAACTGGTCCCTCCTGACAACAAGAGTAAACTATGAAGCAATGTCTTGCCATCCTCATTTCTAAGAAGTTTTCTGCCAATACATCATCTAAGACAGATTTGTTTGTTCTTCAGGCAGTCCACAGTATATTCACTATTCTTCAAGACATCACTTCATCAGCCTAATCCTTATTCACTCTCCGGCTTTTACATCTATATAAGACAATTGAAAATACCATAGCTTGGGTCAGGAGCACTTAATGTTCAAGGTGACATCTTTGCTTTTTAACACTTTACAGAGGTTTTTACAGCAGGTTTGTCCAATGCAATATATTGTGATTTCTTGACTACTGCTTCTATGGTGTTAATTATGTTGTTATGTGCCTTCAAGTCAAACCTGACTCATAGCGACCCCTCCTTGTGTTTCCGAGGCAGTATCACTACAGAAGTAGGATTGCCCAACCTTCTTTCCGAGGAGTGGCTGGTGGTTTTGAACCACCAGCCGTCTGGTTAGCAGGCAAGTGGTATTAATTATAGATCCAAATAAAACAAAATCCAGAACAGCTCCATTTTTTCATTTATCATGATGTTGCTTGTTGGTTAATTTGTGAGAATTTTGCTTTCTTTACATTGAGGTGTGATAAATACTGAAGAAGGCTGCAGTCTGATCGTCATCAGTAAGTGCCTCAATTTCTCTTTATTTTCAGCATATAAGGTTATTCCATCTCCCTACCGCATGTTGTTAACCAGTCTTCCAGCAATCCTGATGACAGTCGAGTATCTTAGATTAGCTGCTCAACATACAGAATGAATAAAAGTAGTGAAAGGATACAACACAGGTGCACATTTGTCCTGATTTTAAACCATCCAGTATCTCCTTGTTCTGTTGGAATAACTGCCTGTGTGTCTATGTACAGGTTCCTCATAAGCAAAATTAAGTGTTCTAGAATTTCCATTCTTCACAGTGTTATCCACTATGTGTTATGGTTCACGTAGTCAAAAGTCTTTACATAGTAAATAAATCACAGGTGAACATCTTTTTGGTATTTTCTGCTTTCAACCAAGATCTGTCAAATATCAGCAATAATATCCCTGCTTCCATGTCTTCTTCTGAATCTGGCTTGAATTTCTGGCATTTCCCTATCTACGTGCAGTTGCAACTGTTTTTGAATTATTCTCAGTCAAATTTTATATGCTTGTGATATTAATGACAGGAGTTTTGGTAGCATAATGCCTAAGGCATTTGACTGCTAACCAGAAGGCTGCGGGTTCAAACCCACCAGCCATTCCTTTGAAGGAAGATTGGATGGTCTACTTCCATAGTGATACCACCTTGGAATAATTTCTTCATTCTGTTGAATCACTTTTCTTTGGGATAGACACGATGTGAATCTCTGACAGTTGGCCAGTTACCTGTCATTGAAATATCTTGGCATAGATGAATTAGTGTTTCCAGTGTTGCATCTCTTTGTTGAAACATCTCAATTTTTTCCAGTCAATGCCTGGATCCTTGTTTTTGCCAAGAAGGGGTACTTTTCCTTAACATTTGTGTATCTGAATAATCATCTCAGCCACTGTATTTAAATGACTCCTTGAATGGATTTCCTCTTAAAAAGAGGAGTAAAATAGAACAGATGTCAAATAAATTAGCTTGGATATCATAGGAAGATACACAACTAGCAGTGTAATGGATAGTTTCTTCCAGCAATACTCAGCCAATGGTCATGAAGTTTGAATTAGCAATACAGCTATTTAGTCTCCTCCACTAGATGACAATTCTAGCAGAGAAAGAAATTAACATTTTGTGGCTTTCAACTGTGGATTAGATGATGAATGATAATGAATTGAAATAACATTCTCATTTTGAAATAATTGAGGCAAGGACTATATCTTCCATTTGACATGGTTTTTCTCCCGTTCAAACAATGGCAATTATGATTTGAGACACAAATTTTATAAATCACTGAACCTACCAGCTAATGATCCCTATCTTCCCTTTCACATATAACTGTACTAGGATAACAACAACAACAAGATTTAGAATAATGTTATTCAAAGAATGGTCTGTAGTCAGGCTACTGGCATGGTAGTCCTCTAACTATTTCTATCGTATAACAAGACACACTATTCCGCTGACAATACACTGACCAATTGCTGGAAAAGGACATCATGTATATGGTAAGTTAGTAAAAATAAAAGAAACTGTCAATGAGATGAATTGACACAACGGCTTCAAGAATGGGTTCAAACATACCAATGATAATGAAGATAGAACAGTATTATGCAACATTTCAACTTCTTAAACATAAGGTTACTATGATTGAAGCCACTTTGGCTGCAACTAACAACAAATTTCTGGGCTTTGTATTTTATTCCACTGTTCTATTCATTCACCATTTTGCCAATACAACAGTGTCTTGATACTGTGGCTTTATAACAAATCTTGAAGTTGGGTAGCATCAGTTCTCCAATATTGTTTTTCAGTATTGTGTTGGTATTTTGGATCCTTTCCCTTTCCATATAAACTTTAGAATCAAATTATTCCTGAGCTAGATTGTTTGTTTGTTTGTTTGTTTCTTAATCATTTATTAGTCTGAAAAGCTGCAAACCATATGATTTAAGAAAAATTTCAGCTTAATAGAAGAAAATAAACCTGGAAACAGAGATTGTTAAAATATATACACATAGATATAGTCAAAGATGTAAATGTGGCTAGCCATTCACATGGTCATCCTTCCATCTGTTGTTTTAATATATATTTAAGTTTAAGAATATTTAAATCATCACCAATGTCTATGATTTCTATAGTGGTTATTGTTCATCTTATATTTAAATGTATTCAGTGTTACTTCTATCCTTCATTACAGCATCTGTATTCCTTTATTTCTTATTCTAATTCATCTCATTAATGGTTACATGCCACTGGAAAATAGTTTTGCAAAAAATGTTCATAGTGGCAACATTTACTGGGTTTTTGTGCTGAAGAATATTGTCTTTTAAAAACAGTGTGGACATTTTTCTACTGTTCTGACATTGTGTGTTGTATTGGAATGTTTTATTGTGATTTCCACATTTTTTTTTTTTTAATGATAGGCTGTCCTTCATTTTCAAGTAATTTCATTTTCCCTTCCAAACAAGACTCATGTAAACTATATATCTGAATTCTTTTCCTGTTTGGAATTTTGTCTATTGTCCTTATATTGAATGACAATATAGCTGGATACTATATTTGGAGTCCCATTTACTTTATAACCAACTTTGCAAATTTTGTTATGTTGTCTTTTTACTTCAAATGCCAAGGATAAGAACATACTCACCCCTTCCTGTACCCTTTATTTTATTTATTTTATTTTTATTTTTATTTTTTTTTAATTAGGATTTGGGTGAAGATTTACATAGTAAATTCATTTTTCATACAGCAGTTTACATATACTTTGTCTCATGTCATTGACCAAAACTTACAATGCAGGAGCTCCCCTCCCACTTCCTCCCCATAGTTACCTCCTCCCAGTGTCCATCCCTTCATACTCTTCTGCACCCTGAGCTATCTCCCTGTGCATAAGCAGCCCTTCCTTCTCCCATGATTGTTCTCTCCAGGGCATGTGTCTACTTGAGGTAAATGTTTAACTCACATGCCTGTACTTTGTTTGGCTGGAAACCACAGTTGTGGGTTCAATTCCAGACCTGAAGGGCAGCTAGGGGCCATAGTCTCAGTGGTTACACCAGGCTCCATTGGACCAGCAAACCTGGTCCCCACCTTCTTTTTTTTTTTTTTTTGCCTCCAAATGATTTTGAGTTTTGTACCACATTGTTCTCCCTCTTTATGCAGGATCTCCTACATCCCTTCCAAGTGGATGGCAGTGGTAGCTGGGCACCATCTAGTTCTTCTGGTCTCATAGTTGTATAGGTTGCAGATCGGATGGTGTACCAGTCGCTAGGACTGATTGTTTCCATTAATTTTGGTTTTCTTCTTTCTTCTTGACGAGGAGAGACCCGTTGTTGCATCTAGATGGCAGCTTCCTAGCTTTTAAGGTCCCAGTCGCTACTTGCCAAAGTAGTAGGTGGAACAATGTTTTGTATAGTATGTTATGCCAATTGAACTTGATGTCCCCTGCGACTATGGTCCCAAGCCCGCAGGATCAACTACTCGGTCCCTCTGGGTAGCTGGCTGTGACCAAGTAATGACCATAACCTTGCCCCTTGTCAGCTCTACTATACACCTGGGAATTCTGATCATTCACATGAACTTATAGGCCCATTGTCTGACAACCCTATATATGATCTTGGATACACTCTCCATTTAGACATACCTAATTGTTTAGCTTGTTCACCCATCTATCCGTCCCTATACCCATGTTTGCTTTCACTGACAACTCAGTACTGTATATGCAAAGGGGTTCATATTTGTTGTCTGTACTGCCCATGTAACTCTCTCTGTCTTTCTCATCCTCAATGCTGCCATATTGGTCACTCACATTTGGTACATTGCCCTTCTCTTCACCCAAATCAATATTTATCTCTATCTATCTAACAGCATTCCCTCCCCTCCCCTCCCACCCCTGGTAACCAACAAAGAAAATGTCCTCCAATATATAAACCTTTCCTTAACTTTTACAATAACGGACTAATACAATATTTGTCCTTTTGTGACTGACTTATTTCGCTCAGCATAATGTCCTCCAAGTTCATCCACGTTATGCGGTGTTTTGCAGATTCTACATTATTCTTTAGCGTTGCATAGTATTCCATTGTGTGAATGTACCAAAGTTTGGTTATCCATTCCTCAGTTGTTGGACATCTAGGTTGTTTCCAAGTTTTGGCTATTGTAAATAGTGCTGCGATGAACATCAGCATGCATATATCTGTTCTTGTTATGCCTCTCACTTCTTTAGGGTATATACCTAGTAATGGGATGGCTGGGTCAAATGGTATTTGTATTTCCAACTTTTGAAGGAATCGCCATACTGCTTTCCACAATGGTTGTACCATTTTACAGTCCCACCAGCAGTGTATGAGAGTCCCAATCTCTCCACAACCTCGCCAGCATTTGTTCCTGTACCCTTTAAAAGTGACTTTTTTTTTCCTTTTGCTTCCTGAATTCTTAAGTAATTCTTTATCATTGTAACTCAATAACTTATCCAAGATATGGCACAGTGTTAATCATTGTATCAACTTTCTTTACTGGCAAACATTTTGTCCTGCAGTTCTACAGATTCATGTCTTTCTTTAGAGGAAATGTAATTCTACTATATGCTTAAATCAGTCTATTTTTTTCCATTTCATGAGTTTTCCACTTCAGGAACACTGATTATGGAAATTTTCATGTCTTCAAAACATATTTTCCTTACTTTAATCACTCTGATCACTTGGTTCTTTCTTATCATTCAATCTATCTCCAGTCTAACCTCAATGACAGTAATTCTAATCTCAGGCTTGTTTAAATTTTACTAATATATTGGACAGTTCTGTTGTTATGTTGTATTCTTGTTTTGTTTTTTAATTGCTTTGCTTATTTGTTTTAGTTTCTTTTTGTCTGAGAACATCTCTTCACCAAATCCACTCATCGAATTGATAGTGTTATCAATTTTTTTTGGTAGAGAGAACTGTGAAGAATTTTCTCACTCAATTAATTATTTTGCTTTCTCACTTTCTCCACCTTAAACCTTAGACTGAGTTCTTTCTCCTTTTATCTCTTTCTTTCTTTTCCTCTGCCTCCTGCCTGACTAGTGTCCATAATGGTCATTTTGTTTCTTTTAACCTTCTTGTTAGGCCAGAGTAAACTCAAACTGCCAACATTTCAGTTAGCAGCGTCCTCCGGGTGTCAGGCCCTGATGAGACAGCCTGATAAGACAATCGAGGTGGCAGAACCCGCCCTGCCTGGAAAGCCCCATGTGATGATAAACTTCCTCCTGTGAAGCCCCTTCCTGCTAATTAGGTGCAGATCCATGGCAACAACTAATTGGACCCCGCCATTTCCTAAGTGTCCCCACTTAGGTCCTCTACAAGACTATAAACCCTACCCTCCCCAGTCAGGCGGCTGGACTTCTTGGGCCCCTCTCAGGGACCTGTGAACCTTGGCCGGGTCCCTCTCGGGGACTCGTAAACCTCGCCTGGAAGCACAGAATAAAAACTTCTCTTTAACCTCACTTTTGTGCGTCCTCTTCTCCTTTCCGTGGCCTTACACTTCTCAGGTCTATCCACTGATCCAGTGGGGTTCACACATTCTCCATTATATTTTTGTGTTCCTTCAATATGCACTTGAGGGCAGAGTATATGGGCCTGGAATTCAGAACAGTAACTCTTATATACCACAGCTCTGCTACTTTTTTTCTGATAGGTTACTACATATATCGTAATCCAATCTTCAATCTTTTTTCTCATATTAAATTTTAAAACTAAATAAAATTCAGTCTTTCCAAATTTACCATGGAAAAACACCATCAGAATCTGTATTATTTCCCATTTCAGCTACACCCTGGCAATGCTCAACCTATCTAGTACACTGGCCTCTTTTTTTTTTTTTTTTTTTTAACCTTCATGTCTTACTATTTTCTTTAGGTTCTCTGTTGGACTCCTCTTGTGTTTTCTGTTTTTGCCCACATGAGGAAAGGCAGTTGTACCATGTTCAATTTTGTTTGTTTGTTTTCTTTATATTTACTCTTCTATAGATAACTTCTTAAAAATGGGGGAGGAGTGATACTTAGAAATCATACTATGTCATGCTGAAATTGTTTCTTTTCTTGTTCACAATGTTACAAAGAGCATGGATATTCCCCCCTTTTGGCAGATGATATTTTGGTGGGTCTTACGGATTTGGTTGTTGTTATTTCTTATTTTGTCTGAAGTCATGGCCAGAGAGTCACCTAAATATGTTCATTCTACCAAATTTGCATAGAAAACTGTCTGAATTATTTAAAGAAAATATTTTCTATAATTGGAAACTCCTTTTTAAAACACAGAGTTAATGAGGAGAATGTGAACCTGGAATCTGTAGAAATAATTTTTATACTGGTTGTGTAATTTCAAGTAAGTTACTACCTTTCTGGGCTTCTGATTTCATTTATGAAAAGAAATGGAATTAGATATTCTCTAAGGCTGGATTCAATATTAACATTCAAAAATAATAATATATTACCATGATTCTATATTTATGTAACTATATTCTGTAAGGCCACAGTAAGGAGAAGAAGATGCACAAAAATGAGGTTAAAGAGAAGGTTTTATTCTGAGTTTCCGGGGTAGGTTTACGGGTCCCCGAGAGGGACCCGGGCGAGGTTCACAGGTCCCTGGGAGGGGCCCGAGAAGTCGCACCGCCTGGCTGGGGTGGGGAAGGTTTATAGTCTTGTGGAGGACCTAAGTGGGGACACTAAGGAAATGGTGGGGTCCAATTAGCTGTTAGCATGGGTCTGTACTTAATTAGCATGAGGGGCTTCACAAGAGGAAGCTTACCACTGCATGGGACTTTCCAGTCTGGGCGGGTTCTGTCACTTCGGTTGTCTTATCAGGCTGTCTCATCAGGGCTTGACACCCGGAGGAAGCTGCTAACTGAAATGTTGGTGGCTTGGGTTTGCTTCGGCCTAACATATTCCTCCTACAATGTTTCTGTAAGAATGAATCTATGAAAACAGCTTTATTCTCAAAAGTTGCAAAAATATCAATGCAATTTGAATTGTACTTAGAGAAACCAGAAATTAATCCTTCCTAATTAAATGAAGCTTACTTACTCAATGTAATTTTATTTTTTAAAAATAAAAATCTATTTTTCTGTTATTTCATTTTTTTTTTCCGCAAGTCAATATTTTGATGAGCAGAGTGGCAAATTTGCTTTTTACAGTACTAATCTTGCCCCTAACCATTGTTTTACTTCTTTTTGGGGATGAATAATACAAAATATGTGGTAATTCTTTGTTCATGAGCCTTCACCTTGCCCTAACTTTTTTTTTAAGTTGAAAATTTTCAATAAAACCTGCTTTCACTGTAAAAAATATTCTTAATTTTAACATGTCTTACTTTTTTCCAAAAATATGTTCAGAAAAATAACTGAATTTCTAAGGCACACAATTATTGGGAAGAATGGAAGAGTGAAGAGCATAACAGGAAGCAGAGACACAGCCTAAAGTGGGGGAGGATTACCTTACTAAAAGGAAAAATTGTGTGAATTAAATCTCAAACTGTTTTTCTTTTTTTTTCATAAAATGGGATGTGTTCTTATACCACTTACATAGCAGCAGGTTTTGGTAGTTCTTCACTCACAACCTACATCTACATTTATGATTAAACATCTCAAGCGAAATAGCTAAGCTAGTTAGCAATGAAACACACACACACACACACACACATACACACACACATATTTATATTTATAGTTGTCAGTGTTGTTAATAGTCTTGCTCTATAAGGAAACAGAAAAAAAAGTTTCACTTCTAAGAGCCAGTTGGCAGCTTGCCTGGAAAAACCATATTTAATATCATTATTGCCATATCTTTGTACTACTTACAATCCATATATCATATCACATGGGTCATTCACCTTCATTTCTTAATAAAAATACTGTTTGTCAGAATATCATGTTTGTAAGTTCCGGACGTTCAAGCTAAAATCATCTAGTCAGTTTTTTAAACTGGCTTTGAGTTTTTGTGTTTGTTTGAAATTTTTATAGAAGCCAAATGACCTCAGACCACTGGCTTTACCCTAAGCTTTTTGACCATAAAACCTGTGCACTGAGTCTATGAGGGCAAAAAGAAGATGATTTATGAATGATATTTTAAGAATGACAAATGCTAAGTATAACTGCATCATTTACACTGTAAGTCATTTATATGCATTTTCTTTTGAAAATGAGAGTCACATTTCCTCATTCTCTGTCTTCATCATTACCTCTTGAGAGGTAAGATAATTTGGTTCTCTCTCTACAAAACGTACTGTAAAAATTCCTGTGATTTTTCATGCCAAGGAAGAATTCAAGGGTTCCTGAAACTTAGAAAGAAGGCAAACACCCTCTGAGGTGGTATATTTTGAAATTAAATGTGGGGATGGAACTATTTTAGGATCAAAGTAAACCTAATTTATTTATTTATTCTTCCAATCTCTGTGAAAAACAAAGAAACATCTGTTTTGAATGTTCTCCATGTTATGTGCTAGGGAATTTTGATTCTTTTCTAGACATAATAGTGAATTTTCACATGCTATTAACAATATTAAAGATTTCTTAAGACAGCCATACAGAAGCATTTTATATTTAATGTTAGAAAAGTACAATCTAAAAGAAACAATCAAGGAAGTCATCCAGAAGACTATAGAATAAAATAAGAAAAAAATAGGATTTAAAACAGAAACAACAACTGTAATAATAATATAGCTATTATGCTAGGATACCCACTAACTTTTCAAAAGAGATTAGAACATAGATTCTTTTAATTTTATGGCAGTAATTTAATTAGCTTGCTCCCAAAATGCCTTACCAGAGAAGAGAGCTTTTAAATTAGATTGTTTTATTATAAAATTCCAACAGGATGTATATTCTCTGCAGCCTCTTAATTTTCTGTAAATAGGCCTTAATGAATAAGCAATGAGTAGGCTGGGTAAGATTACACAATACCTAAATTAAAATTTAAACTACTCAAGGTGATTGTATCTAAGATGACTGCCACACACATTTCTAAGATTTCATTTTAAAGTAGGAAATGATTTTTGTGCAAGTTAAGACAAAAATTACACATGAAAATTAACTCAATGAAAAATATGTAATTTAAAGCAACATGTATCCCAGGATTTTCTCCCTGGTTTCCCTTCAGTTCTTCATGATACACAAATACATTCTTCTAATACATAAATTTTAGACTATTTTCACTATTAAAGGCATCACTTAAAACCAAATGTATTGCTTTCTTTTTAGGCAAAGTATCTTTCTAATATAATTAACTTATAATAGCTACCAGTTGTTTTTCTTTTTGCTTTTTTCTATCTTTTGCAACATGTAAAATGGCTTTTAGGTAGATTCACCCACTATTCACCACTATCAAGTGGATTCCAACTCATAGAGACTCTATGAGAGTGAACAGAACTGCCCTATGGGGTTTTGGAGGCTATATATCTTTGTGGAGGCAGACTGCCCTATCGTTCTCCCACGGAGTGGCTAGTGGGTTTGAACAGCCAACTTTTGGTTAGCAGCTAAATGCATTAACCACTGCACTACCAGAGTTCCTTTGGGCAGATTCAAACCAAAAACCAGACTCAATGTCATTGAATACATTCCAACTCTCAGCGACCCCCATTGGATTGCCAAGGCTATAAATCTTTAGGAAGCAGACTGCCTCATCTTTCTTCCATGGAGTGGCTACTGGTTTTGAATCACTGATCTTTTGGTTAGCAACCAAATGCTTTACCCACTTTACCACCAGAGTTGTTATAGCCAGACTGTGTTGTTGTTGTTGTTACGTGGTGTTGAGTTGGACCCAACTCATAGCAAACCCTCCTTAGGTTTCTGAGGCAGTATCACTACAGAAGTAGATTGCCCAATCTTCCTTCTGAGAAGTGGCTGGTGGTTTTGAACTGCCAGCCTTCTGGTTAGTGGTCAAATGCCTTAAGCACTATGCTACCAGAGCTCCTATAGCCAGTTGCTAAATTTCTCTTCAAGCATTTACTTCTTCTTATGGGGAATTTTGTTTAATATTCTGTCTTCTCAAGACTTCTTTATATACTTAAGACTTCAGGTGACTGAACAAAGCTCATACCTTGTAGGGTCACCTTCAAGGAGTGATATTTGTTGGCAGTTACGGCATTCTAGTACACATCTCTGTTATGCTCAAGAAATGTATTACTTCAAATGAAAATGACAAATTTATATATATTTGACAGTTTAGCTATTCTTAGCCTCTAGAATCTCTTCACAAAAGAGGCAAAGAAAACAAACTTAACCAAAAAGACAATGACAACAACAAAAAACTTACATTAAGTTTTCCCAAAGTGCCAGACAATGTGCTAGGATCTGTAACTTCTCTTTCTCATTTTGCTTTACACAAATTTTTCAATAAACTACTTATATATATATTTCTTAGATGAGGAAAAGATTTTATGCTACAGGATATTTTTTATGACCATGCATCAAGTAAGTATGAGGCTGGAGTTTTATATTATTTTTATTTTTTGATTCAAAATACTTTTTTTATTTTAGTTAGAACACTTACTATTGAGTGTACTGTGATTCATGGAGACACCTTGTATATCAGTGTAAAGCTGTGCTAAATAACATTTTCAATGGCTAATTTTTCTCAAGTAGATCACCAGGCCTTTATTCCAAGAAACCTCTGGGTGGACTCTGTTTACACCACAAAGAGATGCTGTGTTTCTACTTGCTATTGTTGTTAGGTGCCATTGTGTTGGTTCTGACTCAGCAACCATACATAGAACATACCGACATAACGCCCAGACCTGTGCCATCCTCACAATCCTTGTTACTCTTGAACCCATTGTTGTAGCCACTGTGTCAATAAATCTTGTTGGGGATCTTCCTCTTTTTCACTAACCCTCTACTTTACCAAGAATGACATCTTTCTCCAGGGACTGGTTTCTCCTGACAACATAAACAAAAAAATGAAAGATGAAATCTTTCCATCTTAGATTCTAAGAAGCATTCTGGCATTTCATGGTATAATGAATACTCTATGCCAACACCATAATTCAAAGGCCTCACTACTTATTCTTCAGCCTTCCTTATTCATTTTCCAGCTTTCCTATGCATATGAGGCTGTTGAAAATACCATGGCTTGGGTCAGGCTCATCTTACTCTTCAAGGAGGTATCTTTGCTCTCGAATACTCTAAGAATGTGTTTTACAGCAGACTTACCGGTTACTGATTTTCTGATTTCTTGACTGCTGCTTCCATAGACTGATAACCAGAAGTCTGGTGGTTCAAACCCACCAGCCACTCCTTGGAAGGAAGATGGGGGAATCTGATTCCATAGTGATACTGCCTCAGAAACTGAAGGAGGGTTGGCTATGAGTCGGATCTGACTCGACGGCATATAACAACAACACAACAGCTTCCATAGATATTGATATCCAAGTAAAATGAAATCTTTGATAACATCAATCTGTTCTCTATCATGGTTGCACTTATTATTATTGGTGCCTTTTTGAGGATTTTGTTTTCTATTTGTTGAGGTGTAATCTATACTGAAACCTATAATCTCTGATCTTCATCAGTAACTTGCTCTAGAACACACATTAGAAGTAGCTGCACTGGGCTGAAAGTTACAACTGTCTGATTCCAAAGTGCTGAAACCACTTTGGAAATTGCTAAACTGTTTATAATGTCTTAGGAGCTATTTATTCCATATATGTATCTTTTTAAGAACAGAAAATGTTAATTGAGAAACACTGAAGCAAGAGGTCTTTTAACACTGCCTCTCCCAACCTGTTGATAAAATGTGTTTTGTTTTCCTTAAGAGTTGTGGTAGTAGTGTCTTTCAGTAACCAAAACTGCCATGAAGATTCATGGACTAGATACTTATAGGACTTTTAAAATCTAGTTAAAATAGCAAGTTACTTAATGTTTTAAGCCTCGGTTTCTTCATCTGTAAAATGTAATGAATACTAATAATGACATTATAGACAATGATTCTCTGGAGCCAGCTCCCACTGGTTCTCTAGATCCCATTGTGTGAATTTCTTCAGAACTCTTCAGTGACATTGCCTTGGTAGCTTGAAATCTGCTTTTACTATAGTATTTGTATTACAGAGATTTTCAAATATATATTTTCTAAACATATAATTGTTAATGTTTTAGCACCATGCTCACAATCCTTACCATGATTAATTGAGCCCATTGTTGCAGTCACTCACCATTTCATTGAGGGTCTTCTCTTTTTTTGCTGACCCTCCACTTTATCTAAGCATGATATCTTTCTTGAGGTGAAGCCTCCTGATAACATGACCAAAGTATGAAAGACAAGTCTTGCTAGTCTGGCTTCTAAGGAGCTTAGGCACTTCTAAGCGCCTAAGGCATTTGACTGCTAACCACAAGGCTGGTGGTTCAAACCCATCAGCCATTCCCTGGGAGGAATGTTGGACAATCTACTTCTGTAGATTGTCAGAATTCAGATTCCTCAGAAACCCAAGGAGGGGTCATTATGAGTAGGATCCAACTCCCCAGCAGTGGTTGTGTTCATTTGTTTTGCAAGGAGCATTCCACCTGTACTTATTCCAAGACAGATTTGTTCATTCTTCTGACAGTTAATGATATATTCAATATTTTTTGCCAACACTAAAAATCAAATGCATCAATTCTTCTGCAGTCTTCCTATTTATTGCTCTTAACATGAAGATGAGGCTATTGAAATCCCATTCTATCTTGGTTCTCCAGTGCTGCTATAACAGAACTACCACAAATCGGTGTCTTTAACAAGCAAGAATTTATACTCTTACACTTTATGTGGCCAGAAATCTGAGTTCAATGTGCCAGCTCCCTGGATCCTGGGCTTCAGCTGTGCCCCCTATTTTAGGTTCCCTGGAGCTGGAGGCTTTTTCTGACTTACGCAGTTGCAGGCTTCTGAGGTTGATGAACCCCAGATTGACAGGTAAAACATCACAGTACTGAGATTAGCAGACAACATGGCAGGCCACTAGTTCAAATCCAGGAACAGCCACAAGATCTGCAGGCAACATGGCAGGCCACTGGTGACAGTCATATTCAGCATGCAGATGTGCCAAAACTCTAAAGATCTTCCTTAATGTTTCCCCATATGTACTGGAAACAGGTCACATCTCAAAGGAACCAATTTGCTGCTCACAGTGCATTCCACCATTGAGTTAATTCCAATCTCATTATGGGGAATAACTGTATCCAGCTGCCTGCCACTCAAAACCACAGCCCAGCTAACTTGACACACAACCTCAGCTACCACACAAGACTTGGGTTAGGCACAACTTAGTCTTCAAAGTGATGTGTTTGGTTCTTTAACATTTTGAAGAGACTTTTTGTAGTAGATTTCCCAATGCAATACATTGTTTGATTTCTTCACAGCTGCTTTCATGGTCATTAATTATGAATCCAAGTAAAAGGAACTCTTTGACTACTTCAGTCTTTTCTCCATTTAGCATGATGATGCTTATTGGTCTACTTGTGAGGAGTCTGTGTTTTTTTTTTTTTTTTTTTTTTTTTAATATTGAGGTGTAATCTATACTGAAAACTAATGTCTTTGACCTTTATTAGTTAAATATTTCAAGTCTACTTTCATCAGACAAGATTGTGTCATTTGCATATAGGAGCTCTGGTGGTGTAGGGCCTAAGGCATTTGACTGGTAACCAGAATGCCAGTGGTTCAAACCCACCAGCTACTCCTCAGAAGGAAGATTGATAATCTACATCCAAAAAAAACCAAACCAAATGCACTGCTGTCGAGTCGGATCCAACTCATAGCAACCCCTCCTTGGGTTTCTGAAGAGGTGTTGTTGTTGTTGTTAGGTGCCCTTGAGTGGTTTCTGACTTATAGCAACCCCATGCACAGCAGAACGAAACAGTGCCCACTCCCACACCAGCTCCATGATCCTTGCTAAACTTGAGCCCATTGTTGAAGCCACCATGTCAATCCATCTCGTGGAAGGCCTTCCCCTCTTTCGTCCACCCTCCACCTTACCAAGCATGACATCTTTCCCCAGGGAATGGTCCCTTCTGACAACATGACCAAAGTAGGTGAGACGAAGTCTGGCCATGCTCGCTGCTAAGGAGCATTTTGGCTGCACTTCCTCCAGGACAGATCTGTTCATTCTTTTGGCAGTCTATGGTACCTTCAGCATTCTTCGACAGCACCACAACTCAAAAGCATCAACTCTTCTTCAGTCTTCCTTATTCATTGTCCAGCTCTCACATGCATGCGAGGCAACTGGAAATATCATGGCCTGTGTCAAGAGCACTGTAGTCCTCAAGGAGACATCCTTGCTCCTTAACACTTGAAACAGTTCCTTCACAACCAACCTGCCCAGTGCTAAACGTCATCTAATGTCCTGACTGCTGCTTCCATTGGCATTGATTGTAGAACCAAGCAACGTGAGTTCTCTGACAACTCAATCTTTTCTTCATTTATTGTGATGCTGCTTGTTGGTCCAGTTGTGAGGATCTTTGTTTTCTTTATATTGAGATGTAATCCATACTGCAGACTGTGTTCTTCAATCTTCATCAGTAAGTTCCTCAAGTCATATTCTTGTCAGAGTGGTACTAGGTAACCAGAACAATGTGTATTACATAGTCTCTGTTTATCTTATTGAAAAAGGAATTTACAAAGAAAATCATCAGTCATCCAAAATTCTGTCATGCAATGTCAGGCATCATTTCTATTATTAAACCCATATTTTTCACTAACTGATGATTCTTCTTTGTTTTCAAGTTTCACATTTCAATCACTAGTAATTATCAATGCATCTTGGGTACATGTTTGGTCAATTTCAGACTTCAGAAGTTGGTAAAAATCTTCAGTTTCTTCATTGTTGGCTTTAGTGGTTGATGCATAAATTTGAATAGTATAGTAACTGGTCTTCTATGTCAGCCTATGGATATTATTTTACCACTGGCAGCATTGTACTTCAGGATAGATGTTAAGATGTTCTTTTTGACAATGACAGTGATGCCATTTCTTGTAAATTGATAATTTCTGGCATGATAGAACATATGACTATCCATTTCAAAGTGGTTAATATCAATCCGTTTCAGCCACTAATGCTTGCAATTTCAATCTTTATGTGTTTCTTTTCAATGAAATTGTTTAGATCATAATAGAGCATCCAAACCAGATTTGTCCAAACCTTGTATGAAAGTATTATTACTTGACTTACTTTTATATCCCAATTATTCTCTGTTGTTTGGAAGGAACTTAATTTTTCCTTAAATCTATTTTTAGGAAACAGGGTGTCTACCAACAGTTAATCTCATTTTTGAATGGGCAATCATTCCCCAATATGATCAGACATCTTTGTGTCAGTGAGTAAATTTTTTTCTCCTGATTATTGTTTCATATTAAAACACTTACTCCAATTATAAAACCCTATTTAAATTGTCTCTGCTATTTTTTTTTTCATTAACTATTTGCTGTACAATCAGATAGAATACAGAATATATAAAAATAAAACAAGGGAATTAAATACACATGGTACCTGGACACACACACACATCTCTCTCTCTTTCTCATCACACACACACACACACACACACACACACACCTCTTCTAACTTTGAGAGAAAGCTAAAAATGACTGCTATTTGAAATCACTTCCAGTGGTGATTAAAAAGGACGATGTTGCTGAGATCAAAACACAGCTCTTCTCTGTGTTGAAACAGGGCTTTAGCCTGTAGTTTTCAGAGTGGAGCAGGGTGATTCCTGAGAAAGCAATATCTGCAATGTGCAGCATGGGGCTCATTTAAGCCAGGTTTGATTTAAAACAATCTTTTCCGAAACTATTTATAATCCCTAGACTGAGAATAATACAATCTTATTGGAAGTGGATAGTAAAAGGAAACAATTAAATTGTCTCATGCAATGATCTCTTTAATAGGAACTTCCAGAGTTAGCACAGTATGGAAGAAAAAATACTGAACTGAAAAGTACAGAGTAGTCTGACGTCTAGTCTTATTTTGTTGTTATGTGTAGTGTGGACTAGAATGTACTATTTAGCATTCTTGAATGTTAAGTATATTTATTTTTTCATTGTGTTATTTGTATATACTCATAGGAACAGGGGATCTTGTAGAACTCTTTTCTTAAACAGAATGTGTCATACAAACTACAAGTAAATTGAAGATACTCTTCAAATACAATTGCCTGTCTCCAAGAGATTCTCATTCTCAGGAGTGAGGACATGATCAACCACCACTGTCCTACCCATACATATATCCTGAAAATTACTGGAAATTATCTCTAAGAACCTTTCCAGCTCTGAAATTATATGACTCCAAAATTAACTCACTCATATGAAACCTACAAGAAGATCATTTGATGACTTAGTCATAATAGCTACTCCATAATATTCATAAGTGAAGAACCCTCTATAATGGCTTTTTTCATATCATATAATAGCTCCTATATCCCAAGTGCTTATGATATGCCAAGTACTTTTCTAAGCACTTTATCCACATTCTCTCTTTTAAAGTCACTGAATTATTACAATAACCTTGTAATGATTTATTATTTCTCCTGTAGGAATAAAGGAAGCAAAAGTGAGTAAATATCACTGATAGTAAGTGGTAAAAATGTATCTATAGATCCTTATAAGCTATTCTATTATTCAGTATATTAGCTTTTATATAATAAATCATTACTCTGATACTTTTAAATTATATCTAAACGTATCTATTAATATATAATATTACATTTTCATATTTTTTCAGTTAAAAAGAGGATTTAAAAGCATTTATTCAGCTTAGAAAGTAATACGTTTGCCATTCAAGGAAGCTATCTTTGAAAAAAAAAAAAAAATATATATATATATGTAATTGACAGGAAAATCACTCATGTTTTACAGAAAAGTTATAAAAAACAAGGAATGTAAATGAAACTAAGACCAATATAATCTACAACTACATTTTAAGACATCCTTATATAATTAATGTAATCCTTAAATCCCAAAAATAATTTGTATATAAGTTTAAAGGTTGACATTTTTGTTATTTTGCTAATAGTAACACAGGCTTTCCTAAAGCATATATCAGATAACACTGAAAGGAAGTGGTCCAGGTGTAAATAAAGTGAAAGCTTATAAAGGATGTCTTAAAACATGAAACAAACGTAAAATATGTTATGTTGTGTTAGTATTCAAGGCTTAGAAACAAACTTGTTATTGGTGCTGTGTGCCATCCAGTGGATTCTGAGTAATAGTAACCCTATTAGACAGAGTAGAACTGCCTCAGAAGGTTTTTTGAGTCATTTGAGTCCTCATCACAGGATTAATGGAATTCTTATAGAAATGGCTTAATGTACACTCTAGTCCTTGTGTATGAAAAGAAAAAAAGGTATTTTTCATATATTTTAAGTCTTGAGGTCATTTGATGTTCAACTATATCAGGAGGGGGCATATGAACAGGAACCAATGATACTGAAGGATAAATAATTGAAGCTGCACTGAAGGCATGGGCAAAAAATTGAGGCTCCAGAAATTGATGGAATGTCTACTGAAATGTTTCAACAAATGGATGTCATGCTGGAGACACTTATTGATCTATGCCAAGTAATGTAGAGGACAGCTACTTGGCCAACTGACTGGAAGATATCCATATTTGTCCCCATTCCAAAGAAAGGTGATCCAACAAATGTGGAAATTATCAAACAATATCTTTAATACCACACATAAGCAAAATTTTGCTGAAGGTAATGCAAAAACAGTTGTAGCATTATATTGACAGGGAACTTCCAGAAATGCGAACTGGATTCAGAAGAGGCCATGGAATGAGGAATACCATTGCTGATGTCTGATGGATCTTGGCTGAAAGGAAAGAATACCAAAATAATGTTATTTTTGTTTTATTAACTATGCAAATGCCTTCTATGCTAGATCATAACAAATTATGGATAACAGTTAGAAGAATGGGAATTCCAGGACATTTAATTGTGCTCATGAAGAACCTGTACATAGACCAGAAGGCTATGATTTGAACAGAACAAGGGGATACTGACTGGTTAAAAATGAGATCGGGTGTGCATCAGTGTTGTGTCTTTCACCATACTTATTCAATCTGTATGCTGTGCACATAACATTGGAGGAAGACTCATTAATAACTTGTGATATGCAAATGGCACAATCTTGCTTGCTAAAAGTGAAGATGATTTGAAGCACTTACTGATGAAGATTAAGACTACAGTCTACAGTACAGATTAAAACTCAACATAAAGAAAAGAAATATTGTCACAATTGGACTGATAAGCAGCACTACAATAAATAGAGAAAAGATTAAAGTTGCTAAAGATTTCATTTTGCATGGATCCACAATCAACAACCATGGAAGCAGCATTCACGAAATTAGAAGTCATATTGCACTGGTCAAATATGTGGCAAAAGACCTCTTTACAGCGTTGAATAGCAAAGACATCACTTTGAAGACTAAGGTACACCTGACTCAAACCATGGTGTTTTCAATAGCCTCATATGCATGTGAAAGCTGGACAATGAATAAGGAAAACTGAAGGAGAGTTGATGTTTTTGAATTGGGTTGTGAGCGAAGAATACTGAATATACCATGGACTGCCAAAATAATGGACAAATCTGTGCTGGAAGAAATACATTTGGAATTCTCCTTGGAATTGAGAATGGTCAGACTTCATCTCACTGACTTTTGTCATGTTGTCAGAAGGGACCATCCCCTGGATAAGGATATCATGCTTGATAAAGTGGAGGGTCACCAAAAAAACAGGAAGACCCTTAATGACATGGATTGACACAGTGACTACAATGATGGGTTGACGTATAACAAGGATTATGAGGATGGTACACAGCCAGGCAGTATTTCAGTTTGCTGTACATATGGTTGTTATGTGTTGGAGCCATCTTCACAGCACCAAAATCAGCAAACTTTAAAAAAAGAGGAAAAAATAGTTTATCTACTTCTGTACTATAAAAACACATACGAATTACCACTCTCTTAGGCAGGAAAGGATTCTCACTTATTTGTTAAAAAAAAAAAAAAAAAAGCAGTTTTTATATAACATTTTTAAACAAGAAATGGCATGTATGGTCATGAGATTTATCTGTGTGTTATCTGTATTTCCCCTGTACAGAATTTTTACATTTTTTAATAGTTCTATTCCTTGTAACTTATTCATTGCCAATGCCTTTTTTCACCAATGCAAGTGGTGGCTATACACATGGACTTCACCAGATGGAGTACACAGAAATCAGAACTACATCTGTGGAAAGAGGCAAGGGAGCAGATCAATATGTTCAACCAAAACAAGGCCAGGAGTTGACTTTGGAACAGACCATCAACTGCTCATATGCAAGTTCAAGTTGAAGCTGAAGACAATTAAAAAATGTCCGTGAGAGCCAAAATATGACCTTGATTATATTCCTCCTGAATTTAGAGACCATCTAAAGAACTCAGGAAGGGATACAACTGAAGATCCTGGATAGAGTGGGAAGAAAAATATGGAACAAAATTCAAAAGCACAAAAATGATCCGTATTACTGGTTGAATAGAGTCTGTTGGAACCCCCAAGAGTGCAGCCTCAGGATACCCTTCAGGCATAGGTTTGTACTCACTATCAAGGATTGGCTCTCAGCCCAACAGTAGAAAGATTTATATGCAGAACACCCACCCCAGAGTGATGCACCCACCTACTCTAGGAATATACACCCTTTAGAGAAATCAGCCATGGGGCACTAGAGGTGCAGTATTCACATGGAGGGAAAGCTGGACAGACAGGAGTTCATAGTTGAGAAGGTCACAGGCAGGGGGTGCCCACAGGGATGGGAAGGAAGGAGAGTTTGTTGTGGTCGAGGATGGTAATCGGGGCATGAAAACAAATGTACATGAGCTGTTGAATGTAAAACAAATTTTGTTCTCTAAATTTACACCGAAGGAACAATATAAATTTAAAAAAAAAAAAAAAAATTAAAGAATAGATTTGATGCTTTGAACACCAATGACTGAAAACCAGAGGAATTGTGGGATGACAGCAAGAATATTATATATGAAGAAAGCATAAAGGCCATTAAAAAGATGGGAAAGGAAGAAAAGACCAAAATGGATGACAGAAGAGGCTCTGAAACTTGCTCTTCAGCAGAGAGTAGCTAAAGCAAATGGAAGAATTGATAAGATAAAAGAGCTGAATAGAAGACTTCAAAGAGTGGCTCGAGCAGACAAAGTAAATTATTATAATGAATTGTGCACAGACCTGGAGTTAGAAAACCAAAAGAGAAGAAAACAGTTCCTCTCAAACTGAAAGAACTGAGAAAAACATTAAAGCCTTCAGTTGCAATATTGAAAGATTCTGTGGGCAAAATATTGAATGATGCAAGAAACATCAAAAGAAGATGGAAGGAATACATAGAATCACTGTACCAAAAAAATCGACTGATGTTCATCCATTTCAGGAGGTGGAATATAATTAAGAACCAGTGTTATTGAGAGAAGAAGTCAAAGCTGCACTGAAGGATTGGTGAAGAACGAAGCTCCAGGAATTGACAGAATACCCATTGAGATATTTCAACAAATGGATGCCATGCTGAAGGCATTCACTCATCTATGCTATGGAATTTGGAAGACAGCTACCTGACCAACTGACTAGAAGAGATCCACATGTATACCTATTTCAAAGAAAGGTGATCCCACAGAATGTGGAAATTATCGAACAATATCATTATCACACACAAGTAAAAGCGTACTGAGGATAATTCAAAAATGGTTGCAGCAGTATATTGACAGAGAATTTCCACAAATGCAAGCTGAATTCAGCAGAAGATGTAGAACGAGAGATATCATTGTGGTTATGAGATGGATCTTGGCTGAAAGCATGGAATACCAGAAAGATATTTACTTGTGTTTTATTGACTATGCAAAGGCATTTGATTGTGTGCATCATAACAAATCATAGATAACATTGAGAAGAATGTGAATTCCAGAACACTTGATTGTGCTCATCAGGAACCTGTACATAGACTAAGAGGCTGTCATTTGAACAGAAGAAGGAGATACTGCGTGGTTTAAGATCAGAAAGGAAGTGTGTCAGGGTTGTATCCTTTCACCATACTTATTCAACCTGTCTGCTGAGCAAATAATCTGAGAACCTGGAGTACCGGAAAAGTGCATGGCATCAGTATTGGAGGAAAACTCATTAACAACCTGAAATATGCAGCTGACACATATTTGCTTGCTGGTTCTTGAGGAAATTCTTATGAATTGTATGGAGATTTTATATGTACAAGGAGGGAGAGCTGAGGCTACTATTTTTAAACATCTTTTTTTTTTCATAACACATATTCTGAGTAGATATTTATAAACTATGTGTTTCTTTCATTGTTGTTGTTGTTGTTGTTATGTGCCGTCGAGTCGGCCCCGACTCATAGCGACCCCTCCTTGGGTTTCCGAGGCAGTATCACTACGGAAGTAGGATTGCCCAACCTTCCTTCCGAGGAGTGGCTGGTGGGTTTGAACCGCCAGCCTTCTGGTTAGCAGTCAAGTGTCTTAGCCACTAAAATAAATATTTCTATTGTCTCAAATAAATAAATAAATAAATAATATACCATTACTTTCTAATTCCATGGTACTCATCTGTCAGTTTGTCCTATTGTGGTGTCTTGTGTGTTGCTGTGAGGCTGGAGGCCATGCCACTCATATTTCAAATACCAACAGGGTCACCCATGATGGATATGAATGTGGATGGAATAAAACTTTCGGGACTTGCATTTGCTGATATGTCATGACTCAAAATGGGAAGAAACAGCTGCAAACATCTATTAATAATCAAAATATGGAATGTATGAAGTATGAATCTCAGAAAATTGGAAGTTGTCAAAAATGAAATGGAATGCATAAAGATCGATTTCCTAGGCATTAGTGAGCTGAAATAGTTTTGACTGGTTTTGGCCATTTTGAATCACACAACCATATTATCTACTGTGCTGGTGCCAAAGGGGCAAGGAGGCCACATGTTCTGACCTCCTCTAACCCAACAAGAGGAAGACAGAATCACCATCAGTAGCCCAAGACCTATTCCTGCAAGGCCAGACATGCTGCCTCTCTCCAGACCTTTCACCAACCATTCCTTCCAGAGCACCCACCACCTCTCTGCTGGGTTTGACAATTCACTGCAGTGGCCACATAGAACTCACAGATTATGGGGTTTATTAGGGAAGCACCAAGCTACAATTCAAGTTCAGGAACAATGCTCAGTCTCTCTCAGCATGCCATTTCTCAGCCAACAGTCTCTCTCAGTCTCTCTCCCAGCAGTGCATGTCTCTTGGTGTCTCTTTCTCAGCAGCATGTGTCTCTCAGGAGTGTGTTTCTCTCAGCAACATGTCTTTCTCAGGCAGCAGTCAGAGAGACTCCTTCTGCTTCTAGGAGGTCTCCTTTTGAGCCTGGCAGAGTGGCCAAACTAACCAATCATAACATCAGAATTCTAAACACCCAAGAGAGAGCAAACTTCCCAGAACATTGCTTTGTGCCACCCGCAACAGAAATACCCCAGGTGGATAAGTTTAATGATCAGGAGCTACTCAGTTGCTCAGGGCAAATTCTACCATGGAGTTCACAAAGACTTATGGCTAGAAAAGCCATATCAGGTAATTTACTACACCACAGCTAGAATGTCAACTTGAAGAGGAGTGGCATGGCATTCATCATCACAAAGATTGTTTCAAGATCTATCCTGATGTATAGTACTGTCAGTGATAAGATAATATCCATATGCCTACAAGAAAGGCCAGTTAATACTACTATTATTAAATTTACACACCAACCACCAAAGCCAAAGATGAGGAAATTGAAGATTTTTACCAACTTCTGCAGTCTGAAATTGACCAAACATGCAATAAAGTTGTGTTGATTATTACTGATGATTGGAATGAAAAAGTTAGAAACAAAGAAGAATCACCAGCAGCTGGAAAATGCAGCTTTGGTGATAGAAATAACGCTGAAGATCACATGATAGAATATTGCAAGACCAATGATTTATTCGTTGCAAATACTTTTTTCAACAACACAAACAATGGCTATACATGTGTACTTTACCATATGGAGTATTCAGGAATCTGATTGATTACATCTGTGGCAAGAGGTGATGTAAAACCCTCAATATCTTCAGCCAAAACAAGGCAAGGACCTGATTGTGGAACAGACCATAACTGCTCATATGCAAGCTGAAGCTGGAGACAATTAAAACAAGTCCACAAAAGATAAAAAATGACCCTGATCATATCCATCCTGAATTTAGAGATCATCTAAAAAATAGAGTTCATGCATTGAACAACAATGACCAAAAACCAATGGAAATGTGGGATGACATCAAGAATATCATCCATGAAGAAAGCAAAAAGTCATTGAAAAGACAGGAAAGGAAGAAAAGATGAAAACTGATGTCAGAAAAGACTCTGAAACTTTCCTTTGAAAGGAGAGTAGCTAAAGCAAATAGAAGAAATGACAAGATAAAAGAGCTGAAGATTTCAAAGAGCAGTTCGATAAGTCAAAGTTAATTATTATAATGAAATGTGCAAAGATCTGGAGTTAGAAAACCAAAAGGGAAGAACATGCTTGGCATGTCTCAAGCTGAAAGAACTGAAGAAAAAAATCAAACCTCAAGTTGCAATATCGAAAGATTCTATGGGCAAAATTGTGAATGAAGTAGGAAATAGCAAAAGAAAATGGAAGGAATACATAGAGTCACTGTATCAAAAAAATATTGGTCAATGTTTATCCAGTTCAGGGGGTAGCATATGATCAAGAATCAATGGTACTGAGGGAAAAAGTTGAAACTGCACTGAAGGAATTGGTGAGGAACAAGGCTCCAGGAATTGATGGAATACCCATTGAGAGGTTTCAACAAATGGATGCCCCACTGGAGGCATTCACTCATCTATTCCATGAAATTTGGAAGACAGTTACCTGGCCAACTGACTGGAAAAGACCCATATTTGTGCCCATTCCAAAGAAGGGTGATCCCACAGAATGTGGAAATTATCAAACAATATCATTAATATCACACAGAAGTAAAATCTTGCTGAAGATAGTTTTAAAATGCTCACAGCAATGTATTTACAGAGAACTTTCAGAACTAAAAGCTGGATTCAGAAGAGGACATGGAACGAGAGAATAGCTGATGTCAGATGGATTTTGGCTGAAAGCAAGGAACACCAGAAAGATGTTTAGTTGTGTTTTATTAACAATGCAAAAGCATTTCATTGTGTGGATCACAACAAATTATGGATGACATTGAGAAGAACTTTTGGTTGTGCTCATGAGGAACCTGTACATGGACCAGGGGGCTGTAATTCAAACAGGACAAGGGGATATTGTATGGTTTAAAATCAGAAAGGGGATGTGTCAGAGTTATATCCTTTCACCATACTTACTCAATCTGTATGCTGAAAAAATTGTCCAAGAAGCTGGACTATATAAAGAAGAATGTGACATCAGGAATGGAGGAAGATTCATTAACAACTGGCAAAACACAAATGACACAACTTTGCTTGCTCAAAGTAAGAATGACTTGAAACACTTACTGATGAAGATGCATTATGGATTACATCTGAATCTAAAGAAAATGAAAATCCTCAAAACTGTACCAATAAGCAGCATCACAATTAATAGAAAAAAGATTGAAGTTGTCAAAGATTTCATATTACTTGATTCCACAATCAACAACAATGGAAGCAGCAGTCAAGAACATCAGATGACTAATGGTACTGGGCATATCTGCTGCAAAATAACTATTTAAAGTGCTGAAGAGCAAAGATGTCTGTTTGAAGACTAAGGTGTGCCTAACCCAAGCCATGGTATTTTCAATTGCCTCATATGCATATGAGAATTGGACAATGAACAAGGAAGACCAAAGAAGAATTGATACTTTTGAGTTTTGGTATTGGCAAAGAATACCGAAAGTACCACGGAGTGCCAAAAGAACAAACAAATCTATCCTGGAGGAAATGCATCTGTAATGTCCCTTGGAAGCAAGAATGACCAGACTTCACTTGACATACTTTGGTCACATTGTCAGAAGGGATCATTCCCTGGAGAAGGATATCATGCTTGGTAAAGTGGAGGGCAGTGAAGAAGGAGAAGGCCCTCAGTGAGATGGATTGACACAGTAGCTGCAACAAGGGGCTCCTGTATAGCAAGTATTGTGAGACTGGCAGAGGACCAGGCAATGTTTCATTCTATTGTTCATGGGGTCGCAATGAGTAAGAGTCAGCTGGACGGCACCTAACAACAACAAGAAGACCAATTCCATGGTCACTGGATTTTCAACAAATTACCAACTAAAAGAGAAACATTTTTAAGGTGAACTTATTTTTTTCATTTGAAAACTATTTTTCAGGAAAAAGGTGTAATAAGGATACTGTGTTGAAAATTCTTTAAAATTCAACCAAAAGGCAACATGTAAATTTTAGCTTAATATACTGAATTTTATTTTTAATTTTTTATTGATCAGAATACCATGTGTTTGCCAAATATAAGTATGTACACGTGTTTAATATTTTTTTAACTGCTGTTGTTGTTGTTGTTGTTGTTGCTATGTGCCGTAGAGTCGGCCCCGACTCATAGCGACCCCTCCTTGGGTTTCCGAGGCAGTATCACTACGGAAGTAGGATTGCCCAACCTTCCTTCTGAGGAGTGGCTGGTGGGTTTGAACCACCAGCCTTCTGGTTATCAGTCAAGTCCTTTAGCCACTATGCTACCAGAGCTCCTTTTTTTAAGTGTAGTTAATGCATATTTCTTCCAAACTTATTTCCATGCTATTCTTTTATACTATAGAACACACATTTCAGATGTCTGGTCTACTGAATCCTATCCTGTCAACTTTCCACAATAAATGGAACTGATGGGAACTCACTAACTCCATATATCATCTATTTACTTTGCCTAAACAGAGTTGGAATCCAAGCACAGTACAGCACCGTTGAGCCATCTTAGTGGAAATCCCCTAATAATAACTGTAGAAACTTGAAAATGGAACAGCTTATGACCTTTCATCTAGCTCAGATAGACCTTACCACCAAAGATATTGAAACCTTCTGGAGGAGGGAGCTGTCTAGCAAAGAATTTCTTGAGAGCATTCCTGACCGCCCATTGTGGTTTTGCATTCTTCTTTACCATATTTAAATAGTTCATTACTTCTGAAACCCCTCCTCTTTGAAATTTTTCTTTGATTATTTCTCAGTAAGATTTTTCACTTAGTGCTCAGTCACTAGTATACTCTTTTTCTTGTATCCTAAATGTCTGCTTTGCTGTCTAATGTGCTCAACCTATCATGATTTTTAGATATCAACCAATTAAAGTATTAATGAATTTTCAAGCTGAATATGGTAAAATCAACAGTGGTTCCTGGTTGGATTTTTTCCCTATAGACCACAATAAAGTCTGCTTTCCTACATCAGATGTGTTGATTAATACGTTGTAGAATTGTGCTCCAGGTTTTTACAGCTCTGTTAATTGATGAGAAGCCAGAGCTTGGGGCTGTATAATTAAGTTAGCTGGAAAATTAATGCAGGAAATGGTTTTGCAATTTGATTGGTTTAAAAATCTATGAATACACTTGTTTAATTCTTTTGAATTAAGCTTGCTAGCAAAAAATTATGTTAGCTACGTATCTGCAATGTTATATCTTCAGGGCAGTGTTCTTCTGCAGTTTTTAGAAGAAATGATGTGTGTATAAAACACAGTAACCTCTACCTATCCAGGAAAAAAAAATAAATAAATAAATTGCTTTCTTATTCATTCATGAAATACACTGGACATTTTCCTATGTTTTTGCTTTTAGGGCTGATCTTTAATTAACTTCTTTTCCATATAAAATTGCAACTTTGTGGCTTCAGATGAACACACCAAAGTGTAATATGAATAACTGATCTTATAATTCAGCAATATCAGATGATTTTTATGCAAGGAAGGAAAGTTGAACAACAAAAAATTACTTTACTTACACTTAGTATACTATACTATATTATACTGTAATATTGTCATGGATTGAATTTTGTTCCCCAAAAATATGTGTCAAATTATCTGGGATAGATATTGATAGCTATGTAATGATTTAATTTGGCAGTTATGTAATGATATAATCATTCCCCCATAATGTGATCTGACATGATCTGCCAATCAGTTATAAGGTTATTAGAATGGGATGCAATTTCCTTATTCAGGTCATAGCTCTCAACCTATGTTAGGGGAGTTTCCCTGGGATCTTACAAAAGATAAAAAGAGAGGAGTGCCAGCAGAGGAAGACAGATTCATTACTACCAAGAAAGAAAAGCCAGGAGCAGAGAGCATGTCCCTTGAACTCAGGGTTCCTGCACTGAGGACCTACTAGAACAAGGGGAAGATTGATGCCAACACACATGGAGATTTCCAAAGAAATCTGGTACCATAGATGTTGAAAGGAGACAAGGACTTTCCCCCAGAATCTACAGAGATAAAAAATCTTCCCATAGAGCTGGCATCCTGAATCTGAACTTCTAGCCTCCTAAACTAAGAGAGAATCAATTACGTCTGTTAAATTCATTCACCTGTACTTTTGTTATAGCAGGACTAGCTAACTAAGACAACTATACTATATTATAATATGGTAACTATATGAGTTGGGGAAATGCAGAGCTCTCCCGAGTTACTCTTTTTGATAACTGGGGTGAAGGAGAGCTATATAAGTATTATATATTAATTACAAAATAAATTATGAAATGGTAACACAGCAACCAAGTTAATCTAATGATATGCTTAATTGCTCTTTCCTCCTACCTCTTATGTCCCAACTGCTTATAAAATATAAGCAAATTAGAAGCATAGTAGTATAGTCTAGACATAATGCTCTTTCAGTAGATCACTGTTGTGCGCTTGCTTGCACTGCTTGTCTTTTCTCTCTTACTCTCCTTACATCTCTCTCCCCTTGCCCATGTTTAAAGCACACCAAATTTCTATTTTGATTACCTAACTGCCCTTGATAATGTATGATTTGTTTATCTGCTTTTTTTTTCTTTTTTGATTGTTATTCTATTAGTGGGGGATATTTTGAAATTACTTAAATTTTAACTATAAACGTGTTGTGTAAATGTTCTTTGCAAATTACTCATTTTGCACTCCTTTTTCATGAGCATTTTAAAAAATCACTCTGTCTATTCAAAAAAAAGAATATAGTTCAGGGAAATGTCACCAAAATTATCCCTCTCATTTCCCTCTAATTTTCAAAAGTACTTTACTAAGACCATGAACTCTCTCTAACAATCTCATATTTCTATAAATTCAGCTGTATATTATTAATCACTTTTCAAATACTTCTTATTTGGATATCATTGATTATTTTATATTCACTGTATGTAAATAGAGAGCTCCGGTGGCATAGTACCTAAGGCATTTGATTGCTAACCAGAAGGCTGGCAGTTCAAACCCACCAGCTACTCCTCGGAATGAAGATTTGGCAGTCTACTTCCGCATTGATACCATCTCAGAAACCCAAGGAGGGATCCCTATGAGTCGGATCTGACTTGATGGCAGTGAGTTTGGTTTTGGTTTGGTTTATATGTGTGCTATTCTTAATATGACTAAATTGAAATGAATAATGATACTTCAAAGTACATATCTGTAACTGCAGAAAAAACAAATGTTTGAAAACAACCTGAAATTTGGGTGCTAGTAAATAAGTATGAAAATGCATTTGAAAATTCATTGAATATGTGTTTAAAGGATGAAAGTCAGAGTTGAAAAAAATGTCATAAATGTAATAGCTGTATAATCCCTGGGTAATGCAAACAGTTAACACTCTTGTAAACTGAAAGGTTGGCAATTTGAGTACACCCAGAGGTGTCTTAGAAGAAAGGACTAGAGATCACCTCCTGAAAAATAATCCATTTAAAACCCTATGGAGTACAGTTATATCCAACATACATGTGGTCTCTGTGAGTAGAAATCAAGTCAACAGGAACTGGAGGAAGAAGAAATACATTTTAAACATGCAACAAATATTACTCTGCTTTTTTTTTTTAAGGCTACAATCAACACGTAAATGAGTTAAGTGTCTCTGGTGATGTAGTTACTCTTCCAGGAAAGGAAATCAATTCACATTACACATGAACAAGGCAAAATTTCTGCATGCACAACTCACACCATCAAGCTCATTCAGAAATGTTGTTTAATCAGAAATGAAAAAAAGTAATTGACAATATAACCTTGAGTATATGCCACCTGAATATGGAGACCATCTCAAGAATAAATTTGACACATTGAACAGTAATGACCAAAGACTAGAAAAGTTGCACAAGGATATCAAGGACATCATTCATGATGGAAGCAAGAAGTGATTTAAAAGACAGGAGAGAAAAAACAAAGCCTGAATGGATATCAGAAGAGACTCTGAAACCTTCTCTTGAACATAAAGTAGCTAAAGGGAGTGGAAGAAATGATGAACTAAAACAGCTGAGCAGATTTCAAAAAGGATAGGACAAGACAAAGTAAAGTATTATATTGAACAGGGTAAAGACCTGGAGTTAGAAAGTGAAAAGGATACATACTTATTCAGTCTGTACACTGAGCAAATAATCTACAGAAGTTGCACTATATGAAGAGGAATATGACATCAGTGTTGGAGGAAGACTTATAAATAAACTGCCGTAGAGAGATGACACAATATTGCTTGCTGAAAGGGAAGAGGACTTGAATAACGTATTGAAGAACGTCAAATACTACACTATTCAGTATGGATTATACCTCAATTTAAAGAAAACAAAAATCCTCACCAATGGGTCAATAAGAAATATCATGATAAAGAGAGAAAAGATTGAAATTATCAAGGATTTCATTTTACTGAGAGCTCTGGTGGCGTAGTGCTCAAGGTATTTGACTGCTGACCAGGAGACTGGTGGTTCAAACCCACCAGCCACTTCTCAGAAGGAAGATTGGGCAGTCTACTACTTCCTTAGAGATACTGCCTCAGAAACCCAAAGACGTGTCCCTATGAGTGGGAATCGACAAGGGCAGTGATTTTAGTTTATAATTAATATTCATGGAAGTAGTAGTCAAGAAAACAATGGACTTTTTGCATTAGGAAAATCTCCTGCAAAAGACCTCTTTAAAGTGTTAAAAAGCAAAAATGTAATTTGAGGACCAATGTGAGCCTGGTCCAAGCAAAGGTATTTGCAATCACTTCATATGCATATGGAAGCTGGATAAAGAATAAGGAAGACTGAATAAGAATCGACACATTTGAATTATGGTGTTGCTGAAGAATTTTGAATATGTCATGAACTGCCAGCAGAATAAACAAATCAGTCTTGGAAGAAGCAGGGATGGTGAAACTTCATCTCTCTTACTTTGGACACATTATCAGAAGGTCCCAGTTCCTGGAGATGGAATCACTCTTGGTAAAGCAGAGGGTCAGTGAAAAAGAGGAAGAGCCTCAATGAGACAGACTGACACAATGGCTACAATAATGGGCTCATATCCAGCAATATTTGTGAGGCTAGCCCAGATCAGACAACATTTTGTTCTGTTGTATATAGAGTCACTATGAGTTAAAACCTACTCTGTGGCACCTAACTACAGTGTCAGAGTAAGAAAAGAACTAAAAGCAGAGATTCTATGTAGTTCATTGCCCTTCAAGCAGAGATTCTATGTAGTTAAGTGTTCTTCATGGTAAACATGAAAATAATTTAAATTTCCATTTAATCACTTTTCTTATTCCACCATAAAATGTTGATTTAGGTAGAGAAGACCATTTAAAATCAGTAATTTTTCTTTCTTGACAGTAAACCCATCAAGTTCTTCACTTTTCCTGGCACTTGCCCTAATACATTTACGAAACTCTGAGTGACTTGCAAGAATATAGACCATTTTGCTATTTGATAAGTTGCAAGAAATTCCTTTCATAATAACACTAGCCTGTGCCTTATTTCTGTAAAATATAGTGGGAAAAGTACTTATGCATAAGTAGTAAATAAATAAGCTAAGATATAGATGTTCTATTTAAAACTGGTGGAGGGACTTCCAGTAAGATGGAGGAATAGGCAGAAAAATGAGCAGACCCTCTTCAACAAAGAAAAGAAAAACCAATTGACAGAGATACGGAAAATAATCCTGGAGCCCTGAGCTTTGAAAGGAACTATGCAGAAGTGGATTAGGCACCAACTAGTGGAAAAACCTGAATGAAAACAGTAAGTATAGAGATGGTCGGAGCTGTGTACTGTCAGCTACTCTGACGGGACCAACAGCCTAAATATTTCCAAGTGGTGTTGGGACCTGAGAATTGACATAAAGATCACCCCTGGTCACCAAGAGCTGCAGAGATGACTGCACTGGTGGCCTATGTCTAGGAAGAGAAACAGCAATGAGGAGGATAACCTGAGCTGTTCACTTTCTGCTGTCCAGAGGGTGCAGCCATAGCCATTCTGAATGTTCATAAGCATAGCCATTTTGGATATTTAAAGTGACCAAGGGTGGAGGCATTTTGAATCTTTATAAGTGGCACCCATTTTGGATTTTAAAGTGATAGCATTCTCATTTGGATTCCAGGGATCTAAGAATAGGTTCTATTTGCCAGGGTTGGCAAGGACATACAAGCTGATAATAGGAAAGGAGACAGGTGGTGAGTATATAAGTGCTGTCAACTAGTGAATAGAGGAGTGCTGCACAGTACCCTGCTTGTGTCAATAACATACAAACAAAGAAAATGAAAATAGTGGGCAAGTCACACCAACATACAATTACCAACTAAATATAAACGCAGAAACATCACAATCCCTTGGAGACAACAGAGGATCACAGTCCACATAAAGAAGCAAGATAAAGCAAGAGAAACAAGAGACCAGGATACAGACCTAAAACACATCCTTGAGGAAGACATAATCCTGGAACTCTCTGATAAGTAATTCAAAAGAATTATATTTAGGTGTCTTCAATGAATTGAGAGACAGATCAAGGAAAACACAGACAAAACCCGACAACAAATTCAAAAGACAATACAAGAACAAAATGACAAAATAAATGAAAAATTAGAAATGATACAAAATCTACACTCAAAAATCCAGAAGATTAGTAATGTATTTTCAGAAATAGATAAGACTTTGAATGGGCAAAGGAGCAGAATTGAATCAATGGAAGACAAAATTAAGGAGATTGAAGGCAAATATCTGAACACTTCTTTGGAAAGGGATAAATGAGAAAAAAGATCAAATCAAAATGAAGAAAGCCTAAGGTTCATGTGGGATACCATCAAAAGGAATAATCTATGTATAATTGGAATTCCAGAACAAGAAGAGAAAAATAAAACCACAGAGAAAATTGTCAAAGATTTGTTGGAAGAAAATTTTTCCAGTATGACAAAAGATGACAATATATCCAGTCAGGAAATCCAATGAACTCCAAACAGGATAGACACCAAAAGAAAATCTTCAAGACATATATTATCATCAAACTCACCAAAACCAAAGATAAAATAAGAATTATGAGAGCAGTATGGGAAAAACAAAAAGTTACTTACAAGTGGCATCCAATAAGAATAAGGTCAGATTTCTCGGCAGAAACCATGCAGGTGAGAACACGATGTTGTCAAAGTAGGATGGTATATATAAAACCCTGAAGGAGAAAAATTTCCAACCAAGAATTATGTACCCAGCAAAACTGTCCCTCAAACATGATGGTGAAATTAAGACATTTCTAGATAAGCAGAAATTAAGGGAATTTGTTAAAACCAGACTAACCTTGCTAAAGGGACCCCTTTGGACAGGGAAGCAACAATAGCCAACAGCAACTGACCATTAACACACATGATGTTATAACCCAGAAGCCAACCCAGCTATGGAAATATTCAAAGTAAATAAGCCCACAAGATTGTAAACAGGGAACCAGAGACATCACTGACAAATGAGGACAACTACAAACCAAAAAGCAGGAAAATTAACTGTGTAGTTACAGAACTTCTAGATGGTGAGAAAGTCAAGACAACTACAAGATAGAACGGACTGTTCTAAACTTGGGAAGAAAAGTATAAATCATAGGGTAACCTTAAAGAAAAATGAGGAACCTTCACATCAAAATAAAAAAGAGGACCAGCACAAATATTTAGAAAATATTAAAACAATAGCAATGAAGGAAATGATGACATGAGTCATAAACAAGATGAGCGCAGCATAGAAAATTATATGGAACAAATAAATTAACACTGCAAAAAGCACATAACAATAATGACAGCAACAAATTCATATTTGCTGATAATTACTTAGAGGCAAGGGACTTACCTCTAAGATTTATAGAAAACTCCAAAATCTCAACACCAAAGGAATTAACAATCCAATTGAAAAACCGGCAGAAGACATGAATAGACATTTCACCAAGGATATTCAGGTGGCCGGCTAATACATGAAGATATGCTCACAATCATTGGCCATCAGAGAGATGCAAATAAAAACAACATTGAGATACCCTGTCACCACAGCACTGATGGCAAGGTTCAATGAGACAGAAAATAACAAATGCTGACAAGGATTTGGAGAGATTGGGACTCTCATACACTGCTGGTGGAACTGTGAAGTGATATAAACACTGTAGAAAACAATATGGTGATTCCTTAGAAAGTTGGAATTGGAGATACCATTTGACCCACCAATCCCATTACTAGGTATATATCCTAGAGAGGTGAGAGACAGGATAGGAACAGATATATGCACACTCACATTCATCACAGCATTATTTGCAACAGGAAAAAGATGGAAACAACTTACATGCCCATCAGCAAAAGAATGGATGACCAAACTACAGTACATACACATAATGGAATGCTATGAAGCACCAAAAAATAATGTAGAATCTGCAAACCACTGCATAATATGAATGAACTTGAAGGACATTATGGAGGACATTGGAGTGAAATAAGTCAATCACAGAAGGACAATAACAGTATTAGTTCGTTGTTGTAGAGGGTCAAGAAAAGGTTTGTATATGGATGATGGAAACTTTCTTTGTTAGTTGCCAGAGGTGGGAGGGGAGGGAACACTGAAAAAAAAAAAAAAATGCACTGACCCCTGTCACTTTACTTTTGTGTATTTCAGTACATAAATTTTCATTTCCTGAAATAACACAAGTCAAAATGAGAAGAATGCTGCAAACGTCCATTACTAATTGGAATATGGAATGTATAGTTTATGAATCTAGGAAAATTTGAAGTTTTAAAGATTGATATCCTACTCATTAGTGAGCTAAAATGGACTGGTATTGGCCATTTTGAATAAAACAATCATGTGGTCTACTGTGACAGGAATGACAAATTGAATAGGAATGGTGTAGCATTCATTGTAAAAAGAAAATTTCAAGATTTATCCTGAAGAACATTGCTATCAGTCATACGATTATATCCATATGTCTATATGGAAGACCAGTTAATATGAATATATTTCAAATTTATGCACCAACCACTAAAGCCAAAGATGAAGAAATTGAAGCTTCTTACCAACTTCAGTAGTCTGAAATCGACCAAAACTGCAATCAAAATGTATTGATAGTTAGAGGTGATTGGAATGTGAAAGTTGGAAACAAAATAAGTGCCTAAGGCAGTTGACTGCTAAGCAGAAGCCCGGTGGTTCAAACCCAACAGCCACTCCTAGGAAGGAAAATTTGGCAATCTACTTCAATAGAGATACCACATTGGAAACCCAAGGAGGTATTGCTATGAGTTAGATCTGACTCAACAGCAGTGAGTTTGGTTTTTGGTTTTTGGTAGTTAGAAAATATGGCCTTGGTGATGAAAATGACACTGGAGATCACATGACAGAATTTTGCATGACCAATGATTTATTCATTACAAATACCTTTTTAAAAATAACATAAATGGCATATGAGTGGACCTTACCAGATGGAATAGGCAGGAGACAATGGAAAAGCTGGATATAATTAGTCAGAACAAGGCCAGGGGCCAACTGCAGCAGAGATCATCATATGCAAGTTTAAGTTGAAGCTGAATAAAATTAGAACAAGTCCACAAAGGACAAAATATGAACATGAGCATATATCACCTGAATTTAGAGGCAATCTGTATAATAGATTTGATACATTGAACAGCACTGACTGACCTAGAGGAGTTGTGAGATGACATCATACATTAAGAAAGTAAAAAAGTCATTAAAAAGACAGGAAAGGAAGAGAAGATAAAAAAGGATGTTAGAAGATACTATGAAATTTGCTCTTGACTGGAGAGTAGCTAAAGCGAATGGAAGAAATTATTAAATATGCTGAAGATTTCAAAGGGTGGCTCAAGAACACAAAGTAAATTATTGTAATGAAATGTTCAAAGACCTGGAGTTAGAGAACCAAAAGGGGAGAACTCATTTGGTATTGCTGCAGCGGAAAGAAGAGAAGTAAAATTCTAGCCTCCAGTTGTGATATTGAAGGATTTTATGGGCAAAATAATGAATGATGCAGGAAGCTTCAAAAGAAGATTGCAGGAATACACAGAGTCACTGTACTTAGTTGATGTTCAACCATTTTAGGAGGTAGCATATGATCAAGAACTGATAATATTGATGGAAAAATCTTCCAAATTGCATTGAAAGAACTAACAGAAAATAAATAAATAAATAAATGAAAGACTTTATGGATTGACAGAATACCCATTGAGCTGTTTCAACAGACAGATCCAGCAGTGCTGGAGGCACTCATTCCTTTATGCCAAGAAATTTGGAAGACAGCGACCTGGCCAGCTAACTGAAAAGGTCCATATTTGTGCCCATCCTAAAGAAAGGTGATTCACTAAAAAGCAGAAATCATCAAACAACATCATTATTATCACATGCAAATAAAATTTTGCTGAAGGTAATTTAAAAAATGGTGACTGCAGTACAATGAGAGTGAACTGGTAGAAATTGAAGGAGGATTCAGAAGATGGAACAGTACAAGGGATACCACTGCTGATATCAGAGGGATCTTGGCTGAAAGCAAAGAATATCAGAAAGATGTTCACTTGTGTTATACTGACTATGCAAAGGCATTCGAATGGGTGTATCATAACAAATTATTGATAGTATTACAAAGAATGAATTCTACAACACTTATTTGTGCTCATGAGGAACAAGTATATAAACCAGGACGCAGCCATTCAAATAGAGCAAGGGGATATCTCATGGTTTAAAATCAGGAAAGGTATGCATTGTGTCAGGGCTGTATCCTTTCACCATACTTACTCATTCTGTATGCTGAGAAAATAATCCAAGAAATTGGACTATATGAAGAACAACATGACCTCTGGATTGCAGAAAGATATACAAATGACACAATCTTGCTTGCTGTATGTCAAGAAGACTTGAAACACTTACTGATGAACATCAGAGACTACAGCCTTTAGTATACATTGCACATCAATATAAAGAAAACTAAAATCTTCACAAAGGGGCCAATAGGTCACATCATGATAAATGCAGAAAAGATTGAGGTTGTCAATAATTTCATTTTACTTAATCAATACCCATGAAAGTAGCAGTCAAGAAATCAAACAATGTATTGTATTGGGCAAATCTGCTGCAAAAGACCTCTTTACATCTTTAAAGCGCAAAGATGTAACCTTAAAGACTAAGGTGCACCTAATCAAGCCATAGAATTTTCAGTTGCTTCAGATGCATGTGAAAGCTGGACAATGAATAAGGAAGACTAAAAAAATAATTCATGCATTTGAATTATGGTGTTGGTGAAAACTATTGAATATATCCTGTGTTACCAGAACAACCAAATCCATCTTGTAAGAATTCAGTCGGAATGCTCATCAAAAGCATGAATGGCCAGACTTCATCTCTAGTACTTTGGTCATGAGATCAGGGGAGACCAGTCCCTGGAAAAAGATATCATGCTTGGTAAAGCAGAGGATAACAGAAAAAGAGGAAGTCCCTCAACAATGAATTGGTACAGTGGCCACAACAGTGGCTAAAGCATAGCAACAATTGTGCAAATGGAGCAGGGCCAGGCAGTACTTCGCTGTTTCACGCAGAGAGTTGTTGGAGTTGGAACCAGCTCTGTGGCCCCTAAACAGCAGAGTTTTCAATGGCTGAATTTTTAGATGTAGATCCCTAGGTCTTTGTCCCTAGATTCCTCTGGGTGGGCTCAAATCCCCAGCCTTACTCTTTGTAGCAGAGGACATTACCAATATTTACCATCAAGAAACTCCTAAATAACAGTACAGAATAAAATAATCACAATATCTAAAAATGACAAGGTTTAAATATCTAGACTATTCCAAAATTTTATTCAAATTAGTGAGAAAAACAGCATCCTAGTAGAAATAGATGCATATAATACAAATAGGAAGTTTCTAAAGAAAACTTACAAGGCTAATAAGCATATGAAGAGTTGAAAACACTCATTAAGAACCAGAGAAAGACCAGTTAAAACAGGAAATATATATATGTCATTTAATGCATGACAAACTATCAAAAGTTAAATAATTGGGTAATGAAAAAGGTAGGCTAAGATGTGTAATGCAGGAACACTCCTGCATTGCTACTGGTAGCATAGACCGGTTTAGTCATTCTGGATAGCAAGTATGCACTCCTTATTCAAATTAATTGTATGTAAAAGTGACCTAATAATTCTCATATACATCTGTAAGGCAGCATGTATGAGGATGCTTGTTTCAGCATACTATTCACACAAACAAAAACAGCATCAATAAAAAAAAAAAAAAAAAACACTTTGTGTTCATCACTACCAGACTGAGGAGGTAAGATATACATACATCACATGAAGTAATAAGAGTAATAAGGAATGGATTGTATGTTTACTTGAAAACATAAATAGACCATGAACATACAGTTGGGAGTGAAAATTTGTTTTAAAAAATAGAATTAAATCAATAATTCAGTATGACATAACTGACCAGATTTTATTCACTCAGAAGACACAAACTACCATTTATTGTACATGCTGGCACACACACCCGGAGGAAGCTTTGCTTGCTTCCTTGCAGAGTGAGGGAGGATGACTGCATAGTGATATGAAACTTGACAAAGAAGAGTGTTAGTCAGTGAAGACATTCAGAAGGACATAGAGTGTGAGGTTCAGGTATTCAAATTATCAGGATGGGAGTTTACAAGTAATAAACTCACTATCACCTAACCTCATTTCTCATTTCTACTTCAGCCCTTGCAACAATGCCTAAGCTTTACCATTCTATACCCTCTTCTGCAGAGTCTAAGTCTTTCACCTTGGATTTGCTTGCCTTTTGTTGTTGCTTGTTTGGTGGAAGCAGATTGGCTCCTAGACTTGCACTTATTTTATTGTTGTTTATGAATATGTTTAAAGAGCCCTGGTAGGACAGTAGTTAAACACTTGGCTTCTAATCAAAAGGTTGATGGTTCAGACCCACCAGCCACTTCATGAGAGAAAGATGTGGCAGTCTTCTTCCATAAAGATTAAAGACTTGGAAACCCTTTGGGGCAATTCTATCCTGACCTATGTTGTTGTTATGTGCTGTCAAGTTGGACTCTACTCATAGAGACCCCTCCTTGGGTTTCTGAGGCAGTATCACTACGGAAGTAGATTGCCCAACCTTCCTTCCGAGGAGTGGCTGGTGGGTTTGTACCACCAGCCTTCTG
>NW_006921612.1:18022198-18028602 GCF_000298275.1 Orycteropus afer afer | reverse complement strand
TGTGCCGTCGAGTAGGACCCAACTCATAGCGACCCCTCCTTGGGTTTCTGAGGCAGTATCACTATGGAAGTAGATTGCCCCATCTTCCTTCCGAGGAGTGGCTGGAGGGTTTGAACTACCAGCCTTCTGGTTAGCAGTCAAGTGCCTTAGCCACTATGCTACCAGTAAGGCCTATCTGAAAATGCTGGGGAGGATTAAAGTGTTTGATATGTGTCAACATAGACTAGACATCTTGTACATGGTTTGTGAACATTAACTTTAAGTAAGAGTATTAAACAATAAAATACATTTCTGGCAAAAATACTGATTATATTTGTGGGTCAGTTTACATAATTTCTGATAAATTTTATTCAAATAAATCAATAGACTGAGAATTAGAAGAATTAGATTGTAATCTTAGCATTCTTCCACTGTCAGTTTGTAGTACTGTGGTAACTTATATGTTACTGTGATACTGGAAGATATGTTTGTTTCAAAAACAAACAAGATCACTCATCACGGACAATTTTCAATGGAGCTTCCAGACTAAGACAGGTTAGAAAGAAAGGGCTCATGATCTACTTCCAAAAATTGACCAATGAAAATCTTTTGAGTCACACAGAATATTGTTCACAATAGTTATAGAATGTGAGGCACTTAGTTTGAAAGGCACTCAACATATACAGGGGCCACAACAATTAACAGAATATAATAATGATTGTGAAATTGGCACAGAACCAGTAAATATTTGTTATTTTTTCTACATGGGGTCATCATGAGCTATAGCTGACTCAACAGCAATTATCAACATAATGTTGCTAAGAATCCTTAGAAAAATCTCAAATTTTCCTCTACTCAAATATTCATTCAGCCAGTATTAAATGAGCACATGGAAAATACTATATGTGAATGGGTTAGGCATTTATTCATCATTCATTTATTTACTTATATAGATTTCTCATAGCTTTCTTATCATATGCAAGATTTTGTTCTGTTAAACACTGGGATTTAATGAATAAAAAAGATAGATGTGATTTCTGAACTCAGGACATGAACTCCGAGGAATAAGTTCACTCCCTGCCCGGAAGCTTTTATCATGCTTATAAAGATGAGAGGTTCTGATTCCCTGGCTCAGATATGTGAAATAATCCATATTATATTTTCCTATGGAAAATGATGTAGTGACACGCCATTGCCAATAAGGGTCAAGTTACTGTCACAAGGGATAGAAGAACTGAAAAGGCTTATCTGCATACCTGTACTGGCTTTGGTGGAACAAAGCAATCTATGGAAGAATAATTTAAGATAGTAAAATCAGTTTCCCCATTTTACTCAGTAAGTTAGTAATGCTAGAGTGATAGATCTTAGGCAGACATAAGCCCTTGTTGGAGAAAGACTCTTTCTTGAACTGTCTCTGTTCAAGACAGTTTCTATGTTACAAACATTGTGAAACAAAATATTCATAAAATCATTACAATGGACCCTCAAACTAAGATTAGTTGTTTTTGTTTTAAATTTTGAGAATGAGGAATTTTTACAAGTACTATGGCACAAGGGTTAGACACTTGATATGAGCTAAAAGTTGGTGCTTCAAAACCACCAAGAGGCACCTTGGAAGACAAATTTTGCAATCTACACAAATGGGGTCTACTTCTTACAATAATCCTATATGGTAAGGATTATTATTATCATCATTTCATAAATGGTGAAACTGAAACACACAAAGGCTGAGTAACTTTCCCAAACTCACAGTGGTAAAGGTAGAGGTAATAGCATTAAAATCTAGACAATTAGTCTCTTCAACCCTTGTCTTTAAGGATAGAGCTATATTGCCAGCACCCAGATAAATGAGAGGAGAACTAAATAAAGGAATGGGAGAAAAAATCTTTTCTTCTTCTTCTTCTTCTTCTTCTTCTCCTTCTCCTTCTCCTTCTCCTTCTCCTTCTCCTTCCCCTTCTCCTTCTCCTTCTCCTTCTCCTTCTCCTTCTCCTTCTCCTTCTTCTTCTTCTTCTTCCCAGAATAGAAGGATGTTGGTCTTGTTGTTGTTACTAGGTACCACTGAGTCTATGCTATCTTGTAGTGGCCCTATGTACAACAGAATGAAATACTCCCTGGTCTTGCTTCATTCTCACAATTTTTGCTGAGCTTGAGCCTATTGTTACCATCACTGTGTCAACACATCTCACTGAAAGTCTTCCTCTTTTTTGCTAACCTTCTACTTTACCAAGTATGGTACTCTTCAGGCACTGGTCCCTTCTGACAACATGATCAAAGCATATGAGATGTAGTCTGGCCATTCTCATTCTAAGGAATATTCTGACTGTACTTCTTCCAAAACACTTTTGTATGTTCTTCTGGCAGTCCAGGGTATTTTCAATATTCTTCACTAAAACAACGATTCATATGTATCAATTCTTCTTTGTTCTTTCTTGTTCATTGTCCAGCTTCCACATGCATAATAGACTGTTAAAAATACATCTGAGTCAAGTGCATCTTAGTCTTCAAAGTGACAACATTTCTCTTTAACACTTTAAAGAGGTCTTTTGCAGGTTATTTGCCCAGCTGGACTACACGAAGAAGAAAGAGGCATCAGGATTGGAGAAGGAGTGATTAACAACCTGTGATACACAGATTACACAACTTTGCCTATTGAAAGTGAAGATGACTTGAAGCACATGCTGATGAAGATCAAAGACTACAGACTTCAGTATGGATTATACCTTAGGATAAAGAAATCAAAAGTCCTCACAACTGGACAAGTAAGCAAATCAGGATAAAAAGAAACATAATTGAAGCTATTAGGGATTCATTTTATTTGGATCCACAATCAACACCCATGGAAGGAGCAGTCAAGAAATCAGAGGATGTATTACATTGGGCAAATCAGAGGGTTGTTACATAGTTATACTACCTTTTTAAATTTGGCATTCTTTATACTGAGAGACCGAATTTATGGGAGGTTGGGTTTTTATGAGTAACTCATGGAGAATCTTTAATGAACAGAAATTCCCTTGGGTTGTTTATTTATGGTGTGAAACATATGTAACCAGTAGCAAGCAGTGGAACATGATGTACAAACATATAAAGTAACTAGAACTCCAAATTGCAAAAATTCTGTTCTTAATTAAAAAGTATTTCATATTAAACTCATCCTAAATAGCTGTTGGTATGTGCCGTCAAGTCAGACCTGACTCATAGCGACCCCACCTTGGGTTTTCGAAGTGGTATCACTACGGAAGTAGATTGCCCAGCCATCCTTCCAAGGAGTAGCTGAAGGGTTTGAAACAACAGCCTTCTGGTTTCTGGTTAGCAGTCAAGTGCCTTAGGCACTATGCTACCGGAGCTTCTCCTAAATAGCTAGCTATATTTATTAACATACAAAAATGTTATTGCATTGGTTACTGTAGAAGAAGAAACCATGAAAATTAAGGTTGAAGAATGTGTTTTACAATATTTTATTCTCAATACTTAGCATAACTTCAATACTAGTTGAATGAATGAATGGGTTGGATGGGTACTATAAGAGAGAAAATAAAAGGATTATTTTTTTTTCTTTAACAAGAAAAACCATCCTATTTTGATTAGTAAAATACTGTAATAAAAATCAGCAGTGTTTCTCTTTCCTTATTTCAAAGCCCACAGTATTAATACTTAGGTGAAATGAGTTACGAAGTATCTTATAGGCCCACTAAATACATGTGTCAATAATGTACCACTATGCATAAATTTGACTATTTATCTTGGTTAACTAACTACTGCTTCGTTAACAAAAATACCACAAATAGATAGTTCTAACAAAAAGAAATATATTCTATCACAGTTTAGGAGGCTAGAAGTCTGAGTACAAGGCATCATCTCCAGGAGAATGCATTTTCTCTCTGTGTATTCTAGGGTGAAACTTTTCTCTTTTCAGCTTCTGTTCTTTCATTCCTTGGTGATCTTGACGTGGCATTGAATCTGTCTTTTCCCATCTGTGACACTTGCTTCTTTGCCTAATCTTCACCTTTTATAACTCAAACATGATTGGTTTAAAACACATTCTACACTGATATTACCTCGTTAACTTAGCAAAGAAAATTCTATTCCCAGATAGCATTATGTCCACATGTATAGGAGTTACGATTTTTAACACATTTTTTGGGCACACAACTAATTTAAGTAACACTGCTCCTCCTATTCATCACAAACACAAGAGTAAAGAAAGTAGCCACATTTTTTTTTAGCTCATTTATATTGTATTTTCCAAAATGCTGTACAGTTGAGTCCATATTTGAATCAAGCACATCTTTATTTTATTGTTGGAGAAAATGAATCTTGGAAAAATAATAGAATACTACTGAGTTATTGAAAATGCTACAATTAGATATGTGTCCTTTTGGTTTAAGCTTGAATTCATTAGTTCCTAATCTATATGCCATTTGGACAGAATGGGATGGCATACTATATAAATAGGTTATGTTTTTTTCATTGGGTATTTTTCAGGCATACAAATTAATTTTTAATTTGCTCATCTCAGAATTGTACACTGTCTGACGTTTTTATTAGGGTAAATGTCTGGCATTAATAGTATGCATCCTTTCAATTAGTCCTGAGTTCATCACATTAGTCCTAAACCAGTATCGATTAAGAGAATAAGGGCCCACCCAGAAGGTATGCAGAAAATCTGATTAGTTCTCTAGAGGTGTCCTGACATTTTTTAAAGAAAAGATCTTCCATTATGAATCTACATCTGAAACTTTTTTTTTTTTATTTTGAAGTTGCTGTATACTTTCTAATTTTATAAAATAAGGTCTTAAGTTATTCATTTGTAATAAATAGAATGTTACTAATGCCCTAATATTTGGGATTGGAGTCAATGTGGTAACTCATTGGCAGCTTGCAATGCATCTGCACCCATCTTCTCACTGAAATATCAAGACGTAAGAAAGAAAAAAGCAATATTTTTTTTAGCATAGAAAATATTAATTGATAATACTAAAAGAATGTGGGGAATATATGTTAACATATGTCACTCTCATTATTCTCACTCTTGAAATGAGTGGGATGAACAGTGTTATGGATGGAATTGTAGCCTCCAAATTGAAAAGCACTTGCCAGAAATGGGAATTGCATTCATTGTTGGACACAGCAACATGGTCTGCATACGTAGACTTAAAAGAAACATTTGATTACAGTTAAATAACCATAAAATATAGTCAAAGAATTTCACTCACTTTTAACATGCAAACAAAAATGACAAGAAAAGCAAGAAGACAAATGTATCATCAAGTATATCATAAATTTTGCACTTATCTGTCAGTATTCCACCAGGCTCTCACTATGGAAATACTGATTTAAAATTCAACTGTCATCCAGTTGATTCTGACTCAGGGAAACCACATGTTTATTAGACTACAGCTGTAATTCATAGGGTTTTCAGTGGCTAATTTTTCTGAAGTAGATCACCAGGCCTTTCTACAAAGGTGCCTCTGGTTGAACTCAAACTTCCAATCTTTTCATTAGCAGCCATAAACATTAACCATTTACACCACCCAAGACTGCAACTACTGAATTGAGGTGTATAGTTTCCAGATTCAAGCACTAATTCATCAAATAGAACGTAGTCTACCAAACATTCAGTTGCTCAGAGTGGCTGTTCTTTATTTTTGATCATCCTGACTCTATTTTTTTTTTTGAGTCTACATCATGGCTACCAATACTCATCATTGTTGTCTTTTTCTCTGATGACCTTTAGTTTATCATACGATTTTTTTTTTCCACACTCTAGATCCATCCATAGTGATCACAAATAAAGATTATTCCTGCCCTTGCCCTCATTCTGCAATACTCAGGTGAACCAAATTTATCAAATGGATACTGTAACCACAAGAGCTTCAGATTCTAATATGAGCAACATATGAAATAAAAACCCTTGTTTATTTATTGAACCACCAGTGAAAGTCATTACCATACAATAATCTCATTGAAGTAATGGGAGCTTTGAAAGTTTTTTTTTTTTTTTTTTTTTTAGTTTTTGTTCCTTAAGAATCTTATTTATTGAATGTTGTTATTGTTGTTAGGTGCCGTCAAGTCATTTCTGACTCATAGCAACCCCATGCACAGCAGAACGAAACAACACCCAATTCCGAGCCAGCTCCATGATCTTTGCTATACTTGAGCCCATTGTCACAGCCACCTTGTCAATCCATCTTGTCGAAGTCCTTTCTCTCCTTCATCAACCCTCCACCTTACCAAGCATGACATCCTTCTCCAGAGAATGGTCCCCTCTGACAACATGACCAAAGTAGGTGAGATGAAGTCTGGCCATTCTTGCTTCCAAGGAGCATTTCAGGTGCACTTCCTCCAGGACAGATCTGTTAGTTCTTTTAGCAGTCCATGGTAATTTCAGCATTCATCGTCAGCACCACAACTCAAAAGCATCAACT
>NW_006921612.1:18017490-18018638 GCF_000298275.1 Orycteropus afer afer | reverse complement strand
GACCATCATAGGCCACAAAAAGAAGCAATATAAAGTGATAGAAACAAGGGAGCAGGATACAGACCCAGAACACATCCCTGAGGAAGAAGCAGCATTGAAACTCTCTGATGAGGAATTCAAAAGATTATATTTAGATATATTCAAAAGATTGAGAGACAGACCAAGGAAAACACAGACAAAATCCTAGAAGAGTTTTGGAAGAAAACACAAGAACAAAATGATGACATAAATGAAAAATTTGAAATGATTCAATATCTACAGATAGAACTCAGGAAGATTAATACTAAATTGTCAGAAATAGACAACACATTGAAAGGGCAAAGGAATAGAACTGATGACATGGATGACAGAATTAATGAGATTCAAGACAAATACCTGAATACTTCTTTGGAAAAGAATTAATCAGAAAAAAAGATCAAAACAAAATGAAGAAAGCCTACGGTTCATACGGGATACCATCAAAAGGATAACCTACATGTCATTGGAATTCCAGAACAGGAAGAGAAAAATAAAACCACTGAGAAAATTGCCTAATATTTGTTGGATGAGAACTTCCCTGATATGGTGAAAGATGAGAATATATCCATTCAGGTAGTCTAATGAACCCCAAACAGGATAGACCCCAAAAGAAAATCACCAATATATATCATCATCAAACTCATCAAAACCAAAAACAAAGAAAGAACACTGAAAGCAGCCCAGGAAAAACAAAAAGTTACTTACAAAGTACAACCAGTAAGAAAAATCTCTGATTTCTCAGTAGAAACCATGCAAGTGAAGAAGGCAATGGGATGGTATATATAAAACCCTGAAAGGGTTTAAATTTTCAACCAAAAGGTATATACCCAGCAAAATTATCCCTCAAATATGATGGTGAAATTAGGAGATTTGCAGATAAGCAGAAACTAAAAGAATCTGTTAAAACCAGACCATCCTTACAAGAGATACTCGTTCAAGTACAAGGGAGTCTTTTCAACAGAGAACAAAAAACAGCAAACAGCAACCAACAATTAATATACAAGATGACATAACCCAGAAGCCACAGCTATGGATATATCCAAAATAAAGTAAGCTTACAAGATTGTAAACAGGAAACCAGAGACATCAATTGGCAAATGAAGACAACTACAAACCAAAAAGAGGGAAAA
>NW_006921612.1:18007089-18016622 GCF_000298275.1 Orycteropus afer afer | reverse complement strand
TGTTAGGCCATAAAGCAAGCCTTAATAAATTTGAAAACATTGAAATACTGCAAAGCATCTTCTAAGATCAAAATGCTATCAATTAGAAATCAACAATAGGAAGATCAACAGAAAAAGAGTAAACACATGGAAACTGAACAACACCCTCCTTAAGAAACCCTGACTAAGAGAAGAAATAAAAAATGAAATTAAAAAATTCCTTGAGTAAAATGAGAATGAAAACACAACATACAAAACCTTTGGAACACACCAAAAGCAGTGATCAGAGGACAATTTAGAGCAGACACAGCAAAAGCAGTGATCAGACGCCAATTTAGAGCAATTAATACACACATCAAAAAAGAAGAGCCAAAATCAACACTTTAAACCAACATTTCCAACAATTAGGAAGAAAAGCCTACAGTCACCAGAAGAAAGGAAATAATAAATATTCAAGCAGAAATCATTACACTGACATTAATGGATTAAATGCACCACTCAAGAGATGAAGCGTTGCAGATTGGATAACAAAACAAAACCCATCAATATCCTGTCTACAAGAGACACACTTGAGAGACAAAGACAAAAATAGACTGAAAAATAAAGGTTGGAAAAAGATACATCAAGCAAATGGTAACCGTAAAAGAGCAAGAGTGACATTATTAATTTCTAATCAAATTGACTTTAAGACAAAAACCTCCATATGATACAAGAAAGGACATTGTATAATGATTAAAGGATCGATTGAACATGAAGATATAACCATAATAAATATCTATTTATTATTTATATGAAACAGAAAATAGACAATAGAAAAAATCAAGACCAAAAGTTGGGTTTTAGAAATGATTAATAAAATTGACAAACCACTGGCAAATTTAAGAAAGGAAAAGAGGGAGACAACACAAATATCAAGAATAAGAAATGAAACGAGTGACATCACAACAGAATGAACTGAAATAAAAAGGATAATATAAGGATACTATGAAGAACTGCACTCCAACATATTTGAAAATCTGGAAGAAAGACAGATTTCAAGAAACCCACCACTTACTTAAACTAACACAGACTGATGTGGAAAAATTGAACAAATCCATAACAAAAGAAAAAATTGGACAAATCATAAAAAAAAAAAAAATTACAAACAAAGAAAGTCCCAGCCCAGACTGTTTCACTGGAGAATTCTACCAAACACTCAGAGAAGAATGGGACCAATCATATTCAAACTATTCCAAAACAGAAAAAAGGATGAAATCCTCCCTAACTCATTTTATGAAGTAAGCATAACCTTTTTACAAAAACCAGGCAAAGACATCATTCTAAAGGAAAACTGCAGACCAATAACCCTCATGAATAAATATGCAAAAATCTTGAACAAAATCCTTGCTAATAGACTCCAACAACATATCAAAAAAATTATTCATTGTGACCAAATGGGGTTTACATCAGGTATTCCAGGATGGTTCAACATTAGAAAAACAATCAACATCATCCACCACATATATAAAACAAAGAAAATACCACATGATCATATCAATTGATGCAGAAAAGGAATTTGATAAACTCCGACACACATTGCTGATCAAAACTCTCATCAAAATAGGAATAGAAGGGATATTCCTGAACATAATAAAAGACATCTATGCCAAACCAATAGCCAACATTATTCTCAATGGAGAGAGACTGAAACCATTCCCCCTGCAAACAGGAACCAGACAAAGATGCCCTCTATCACGACTTCTATTCAACATTGTAATGGAAGTCCTAGCCAGGGCAATAAGGCAAGAAAGGGAAATTAAAGGCATCCAAATAGGGAAGGAAAAAGTCAAACTATCCCTATTTGCTGATGATATTATCCTATATCTAGAAAACCCGAGACTTGGTAAAAAATCTATTGGAACTAATTAAGAGATTTAGCATTGTGGCAGGATACAAGATAAACATCCAAGAATAAAATGGATTCCTCTACACCAGCAAAGAGATTGCTGAAAAATAAATAAGGAAATCAATACAATTTACAATAGTTATCAAAAAAATAAAATACTTGGGAAGAAATGTTATCAAGGACACGAAAGACCTGTACAAAGAAAACTATAAAAAGCTACTTCAAGAAACCATAAAAGATCTACATGAATAGAAGAACATACCACACTCATGGATAAGAAGATTGAACATTGTGCAAATATCAATTCCACCCAAAGAAATCTCTACATTTAATGCAATTCCAATCCAGATCCCACCAACATTTTTTAAGGATATGGAAAAACCAATCACTAACTTTATATGGAAAAGAAAGAGACCTCAGATATGCAAAGCACTATTGAAGAAGAGCAACAAAGTAGGAAGACTCACACTCCGGATCTCAAAACTTACTATACAGCCACAATAGTCAAAACGACCTGGTATCAGTAAAATGACAGACACATAGACCAATGTAATAGAATTGAGAACCCAGAAATAGATTCATCAACAAATGGTCAGCTGATCTTTGGCAAAGGGCCAAAGTCCATAAATGGGGAAGAGAATGTGAAACTTAAAAATATAAAGCCTTCAAGGAAAACTAGGGACAAATTAAGGGGCTCTAATATATGGCATAAATAGACTATCAAGCACAATCCAAAATGCACAAACAGCAGAAGAGAAACTAGATGAATGGGACTTTCTAAAATTTAATTTTTATGTGATTCCAAAGACTTCTCCAAAAGAGTCAAAAGACAACATACAGATTGGGAAAAAAAAAAAAAAATTGGTAATGACATATCTGACAAGGGACTTATCTCTAGAATTTATAGAGAACACCAACAGCTCAGTAACAAAAAGACAAAATATCCAAATATAAAATGGGCAGAAGACATGAATAGACACTTCACCAAAGAGGATATTCAGGCAGGCAACAAACATATGAAGAAATGCTCACAATCATTAGCCATTGTTGTTGTTCTTGTTATTTGCCCTCAAGTCGAACCCGACTCATAGTGACCCCTGCTTGGGTTTCCGAGGCAGTGTCACTACGGAAGTAGACTGCCCAACCTTCCTTCTGAGGAGTGGCTGGTGGGTTGAACTGCAGCCTTCTGGTTAGCAGTCACATGCCTTAGGCACTATGCTACCAGAGCTCCCCATTAGCCATTAGAGAGATGCAGATCAAAACAACAATGAGACATCATCTTGCCCCAGCACTAGTAGCAAAGTTAAACAAGACAGAAAATAACAAATGCTGGAGAGGATGCAGAAAGATTGGGACTCTCATACACTCTTGGTATAATTGTAAAATGATACGACCACTGTGGAAAGCAATATGGTGATTCCTTAAAAAATTAGAATTATAAATACTGTTTGACCCAGAAATTCCATTACTAGGTATATATCCTAAAGAAGTGAGAGCCAAGACAAAAAGAGACATATGCACACCAATGTTTATCACAGCACTATTTACAATAGCAAAAAGACAGAAACAACCTAGGTGCCCATCAACAGAAATGGATAACAAAACTATGTTACATGCACACAATGGAATACTATGCAACCCTAAAGAATAACGTAGAATCTGCATAACGTGAATGAACTTGGAGGACATTATGCTGAGTGAAATAAGTCAATCACAGAAGGACAAATATTGTATTTGTTGGTTATTGTAACAGTCAAGGAAAGTTTATATATGGAAGGAAATTTTCTTCATTGGTCACTAGGGGTGGGAGGTGATGGTAGGGAACACTGTTAGATAGGTAGACATTAGTATTTATTTAGGTGAAGAGAAGGGTAATGTAGTAAATGTGAATGATCAACATGGTGGCATTGAGGAAGAGGAAGACATATAGAGGTACATGGGAGGTGCAGACAACAAAGATGAAGCCTTTTGCACATACAGTACTGCTGTCAGTGAAGGAAAACATGGGTATATGGATGGATAGATGGGTGGAGAAGCTGAACTATTATGTATGTCTATGAAGTGGGAAGTATATCCAAGACCATGTGTAAGGTTGACAGACAATGGTTCTTCAAGTGTATTTGTATGTTCTGTAAGAATTCCCAGGTGTATAGTAGAGCTGACAAAGGACTAGTTTGTAGTCACTTCTTGACCACACCCAGCTACCCAGGGAGAGCAAATAGTTGAACCTGTGGGCTCAGGATCATAGTTGCAGGTGACATCAAGCTCAATTGGCATAACATACTGCACAAAACCTTGTTCTACCTTCTACTTTGGCAAATAGTGAATGGGATCTTAAAAGCTTGCAGGCAACCATCTAGATGCAATGATGGGTCTGTCCTCTTCCAAAGCAAAGAAGAATGAGGAAAACCAAAGCTTCATGGAAACAATTAGTCTTAGCAATTGTTACACCATGTGATCCTCAGCCTATATGGCTATGAGACCTGAAGAACTAGATGGTGCCTGGCTGCCACTGTCATGCACTCGGAGGGGGATCTATGTAGGAGATCCTGGATAGAGAGGGAAAACAATGCGGAATAAAACTCAAAATCAATTGGAAAAATGAAAAGGAGGACTAGGTTTGCTGGTCTGATGGAGCCTGGTGGAACCACTGAGACTATTGCCCCTAGCTGCCCTTCAGGTCTAGAATTGAACCCACACCTGTGGCTTTCAGCCAAACAAAAGAGGCATATGAGTTGAACATTTACCTAAGGTAGATACACTCCTTGGAGAGAACAATCATGGGAAAATAGAAGGGCTGTGCATGCACAGGGAGACAGCTCAGGGGGCAGGAGTGCATGGAAGGATGGACACAGGGAAGAGGTAACTATCAGGAGGAAGTGGGAGCGGAGCTGTTGCATTGGGGGTAAATTGTAGTCAGTGTCATAAGACAAAGTGTATGTGAACTGCTGTATGGAAAGTGAATTTATTCTGTAAATTTTCACCCAAATCACAATTTAAAAAGAAACAAAACAAAACAAGAGATCTACATAAATGGAAGAATATACCAAGCTTGTGGATAGGAACACTGAACATTGTGAAAATGTTGATTCTACCCAAAGCAATCTATCCATTCAATGCAATCCCAATCCAGATTCCATCAACATTCTTTAAGGATATGGAAAAACCAGTCACTAATTTTATGTGGAAAGGAAAGAAATCTCAGATAAGCAAAGCACTATTGAGGAAGAATAAAGTAGGAGGTTTCACACTCCCAGATCTCAAACTTGCTATACAGCTACAGTAGTCAAAACTGCCTGGTATTGGTACAATGACCAATAGACCAATGGAATAGAATTGAGAACACAGAAATAGATCCACTGACCTATGGTCAGCTGATCTTTGACAAAGGGCTGATCCATTAAATGGGAAAGAGACTGTCTGTTTAACAAATGGTGCTGGCAAAACTGGATATCCATTTGCAGAAAAATAAAATCTATTCCTCACACCACATACAAAAAATTAACTCCAGATGGATCAAAGACTTAAATGTGAAACCAAGAATTATAAAGTTCCTCAATGAAAATCTAGCGGAAAATTTAGGGGCCCTAATACATGGCATAATGAGACTACCAAGCATAACCCCACATGCACAAATAGCTCAACATCAACTAAATGAATGGGACCTTCTAAAACTTAAATTTTTATGTGCTTCTAAAGAATTCTCCAAAAGAGTCAAAAGAAAACTTACAGATTGGGAAAAAAATATTTGACAATGATATATCTGACAAGGGACTTATCTGTGGAATTTATAGAAAACTATAATACCTCAACAACAAAAAGATGAATAATCCCATAAAAAATGGGCAGAAGACATGAAGACACTACACCAAAGAGGACATTCAGAAGGCCAACAAACACGTGAAGAAATGTTCATGATCATTAACCATTGGAGAGATGCAAATCAATACAACAATTAGATACCATCTTGCCCCAGCACTAGTAACAAAGTTCAACAAGATAGAAAATAACGATTGCTGGGAGGATGTGGAGAGATTGGGACTCTTGTAAAGTGCTGGTGAGACTGCCAAATGCTACAACAATGTGGAAAGTAGTGTGGTGATTCCTTAAAATGTTGGAATTAGAAATAGAATTAGACCCAGCAATCCCATTACTCAGTATATATATCCTAATGATGTGAGAGTCAGGACAAGAACAGATATATGCACACCCATGTTCATCACAGCACTATATACAATAGCAAATAAATGGGAACAACCTAGGTGCCCATCAACAGAAGGATGGATAACCAAACTACTATACATATACACAATAGAATGCTATGCAACTCTAAAGAATAATGTAGCATCTGCAGAATACCTCATACATGGATGAACTTGGAGGACATTATGCTGAGTGAAACATATCAATCACACAAGAACAAATATTGTATTAATCTGTTATTGTGAAAAGTCAAGGAAAGCTTTGTATATGAAAGGAAAATTTCTTTGTTGCTTACAAGGTGTGGGAGAGTAGAGGAGGGAACACAGCTAGATAGGCAGAGACAAGTATTGATTTGGATGAAAGGAGGACAATGCACCAAAACTGAGTGATCAAAACGGTGACATTGAGGAAGAAGAAGACATAGAGAGGTACATGGCGCATACAGACAACAAAGATGAACCATTTTGCACATACAGTATTGTGTTGTCAGTGAGAGCAAATATTGATATATGGGTGGATAGATGGGTGGAAAGGCTGAATGATCAGGTACGTTTAAGCAAGAAGGAATGTGCCCATGGCCGTGTATAAGTTTGGTAGATGATATATCTATAAGCATATTTGTATGTTCTGTAAGAATGTCCAGGTATATAGTAGAGCTTACAAGGGAAAATGTTGTAGTGACTTCATGGTCACAGCCACCTACCTGGAGGGAGTGAGTAGTTGCACCTGTGGGTTCAGGACCATGGTCAAAGGGAACATCAAGCTCAATTGGTATAACATACGACACAAAAGTATTGTACCACATCCTACTTCGGTGAGCAACAACTTGATCTTAAAAGCTTGCAAATGGCATCTAGATGCAATGATGGATCTCTCCTTATCCAGAGCAAATAATGAAGGAAACCAAAGACACATGGAAACAACTAGTCCAAGTGATTGGTACACCATGCCATCCTCAGCTTATATGACTATGAGATCAGAAGAACTAGATGGTGTCTGGCTACCATTATCAACCACTTGGAGAGGGGTCTATGTAAGAGATCCTGGATAGAGTGGGAGAACAATGTGGAACAAAATTCAAAATCATAAAAATGGGATGTTTTACTGGTCTGAAAGAGCCTGATGGAATCCCTGAGACTATGGCACCTATCTGCCCTTCAGATCTGGAATTGAACTCACTCCTGTGGCTTCCAGCCAAACAAAAGACAAGCATGTGAACTGAACATTTACTTTAGGTAGATACAGTCATTGGAGAGATCAATCATGGGAGAATAGAAGGGTAGTATTTACAAAGGGAGACAGCTCGGGGGGCAGGTGTGCACGAGAGGGAAGGACACAGGGAAGAGGTAACTAAGGGGAGCAAGTGAGAAAAGTGCTGTTACATTTTGGGAAATTTCAGTCAGTGTCATCAGACAAAATGTGTATGAACTGCTGTATGGAAAATGAATTTGTTCTGTAAACTTTCACCCAAATCACAATAAAAATGAAAAAAAAAAATTATATAAAGTGGCCTTTTTGGATCCAAGTAAATTGAAATCATTGACAACTTCAGTCTTTGCTCCATTTATAATAATGTGGTGTGTTGGTTCCATTGTGAAGATTTTTTGCCTTTCTTTTTGTTGAGGTGTAGTCTGCAGTGAAGGCTGTAGTCTTTGATCTTCATCAATAAGTGCTTCAAGTCCTCTTCACTTTCAGCAAGAAAGATGTGTCACCTAAATATCTCTGGTTGTTAATGAGTCTTCCTCCAATCCTTATGCCATGCTCTTCTTCATATAGTCCAGTTTGTGAGATTAATTGTTCAGAATACTAATTAAATAACTATACTGAAAAAATAAAATGCTGAAATACATCTTTGCTGATTTCAAAACAAGCAGTATCTCCTTGTTCTTTTCAAACAACTGCCTCTTGATCTATTTACAGTTTCCCCACGAGCATAATTAAGTGTTTTGGAATTTCCATTCTTCAAAATGTTTCCATAGTTTATTATGATAAACAAATCAAGGTCAGTGAGCAAGAGTGCCTGTGGGTAGTAGGGAAGTGATATATATTGGAAATATATTGATATATTATTGGAAAATATTATGAATATCCCTGAAACATTGTCCAATATAGTGTCAGCAGATGAGCCCCTCAGCTTGGAAGGTCCTCAAAATAAGACTGGGGAAGAGCTGGCTCCTCAAAGTAGAGCCTACTTCAATGATGTGGAAAGAGTAAAGCTTTTGGGACCTTTATTTGCTGATGCGTCACATCTCAAGATGAGAAGAAACAGCTACAAATATACATTAATAATCAGAACATGGAACGTACAAATTATAAGTCTAGCAAAATTGGAAGTTGTCAAAAATGAAATGGAATGCATAATATTAGATATCCTAGGCATTGCTGTTGTTGTTATGTGCTGTCGTCACCTCTGACTCATAGTGGCCCCTCCTTAGTTTTCCTTGGCAGTATCACCATGGAAGTAGATTGCTCAATCTTTCTTCTGAGGAGTGGCTGGTGGATTTGAACTGCCAACCTTCTTGTTAGCAGTCAAGTGCCTTAGGCACTACACCATCAGAGTTCCTGTCCTAGGCATTAGTGAGCTTAAGTTGATTGGTTTTGGCCATTTTGAATCAGACAATGTTGTGATCTACTATGCCAGGAATGAAATATTGAAGAGGAATCATGTGGTATTCCTCATTACAAAGAATGTTTCAAGATCTATCCTGAACTATAGTGCTATCAGTGATAGGATACTATTCATACACCTACAAGGAAGACCAGTTAATAATACTATTGTTTAAATTTACACACCAACCACCAAAGCCAAAGTTGAGGAAATTGAAGATTTTTACCAAATTCTGTGTCTGAAATTGATGGAACATGTAATCAACATGTGTTAGTTATCACTGGTGATTAGAAAGAAAAAATTGGAAATAAAGAAGATTCACTGTTAATTGCAAAATATGGCCTTTGTGATAGAATTAATGCTGGAGATTGCAAGAATCTTGCAAGACCAATGACTTACTCCTTGCAAATACATTTTTCAACAACATAAATGTCGACTATAGATATAGACTCCACCAGATGGAGTACACAGGAATCAGATTGACTATATCTGGGGCAAAAGGCAATAAAGAAGGTTAACATCTTTAGCCAAAACAAGACCAGGAGCTGACTATGGAACAGACCATCAACTTCTCATATGCAAGTTCAAGTTGAAGCTGAAAACAGTTCAAGGAAATCCATGAGAGCCAAAATATGATCTTGATTATATCCCTTCTGAATTTAGAGACCATCTATAGAATAGTTTCGATGCATTAAACACCAATGACTGAAAACCAGAAGAATTGTGGGATGACATCAAGAACATCCTCTCTCCAGTAAGCAAAAAATCATTAAAAAGACAGAGAAGGGAGAAAATATCAAAATGGAAGTCAGAAGAGACCCTGAAACTCCCTTGAATGGGGAGTAGATAAAGAAAATG
>NW_006921612.1:17997514-18006989 GCF_000298275.1 Orycteropus afer afer | reverse complement strand
TAATTATTATAATGAAATGTGCAAAGACCTGGAGTTAGAAAATCAAAGGAGAAGAACATGCTCGACATTTCTCAAGCTGAAAGAACTGAGGAGAAAAAAAAAAAAAAAAAAGCCTGGAATTGCAATTTTGAATGATGTCATGTGCAATATGTTGAATGATGCAGGAAACATAAGAAGAAGATGGATGGAATACACAGAGTCATTATACCGAAAAGAATTGGAAGATGATCATTTATTTCAGGAGGTGGCATATGATCAAGAACCAATGGTATTGAAGGAAGAGATTGAAGCTGGACTGGAGAAATTAGTGAAAAACAGGGGTCCAGGAATTGAAGGAATACAAATTGAGACGCTTCAAGAAACATATGCCATGCTGGAGGCACTCATTCAGCTATGCCAAGATTTGGAAGAAAGCTACCTGGCCAACTGACTGGAAGAGTAACATATTTGTATCCATTCCAAGGAAAGGTGATCACACGGTATGTGGAAATTATCAAACAATATCATTGATATTACATACAAGTAAAATGTTAGTGAAGATAATTCAAAAATCGTTGCAGGAGTATATTGTCAGAGAACTTCCAGAATGCAAGCTGGATTCAGAAGGAGATGTAGAGTAAGGGATATCATAGCTGATGTTAGATGGATCATGGCTCAAAACAAGGAATACCAGAAAGATGTTTACTTGTATTTTATTGACTATGCAATAGTATTTGATTGTGTGGCTCATAAAAAACTGTGTATAACATTGAGAAGAACGGGAATTCCAGAACACTTGATTGTACTCATGAGGAACCTGTACGTAGACCAGGAGGCTGTCCTTCATATAGAACAAGGAGATACTTCATGGTTTAAAATCAGCAGGGGGATGCATCATGGCTATATCCTTTCACCATACCTATTCAATCTTTACACTGAGAAAATTATACGAGAAGCTAGACTATATGAAGAAGAACGTGGCATCAGAATTGGAGAAAGGCTCATTGTCAACCTGAGATATGCAGACAACATAACTTTTCTTGCTGAAAGTGAGGATGACTTGAAGCAGTTACTGATGAAGATTAAAGACTACAGTCTGCAGTATGGATTACTCCTCAATATAAAGAAAACAAAAATCCTCACAACTGGCCCAATAAACAGCTTCATGGTGGATGGAGAAAAAAATTGAAGTTGTCAAGGATCTCATATTGCTTGGTTCTACAATCAACACCAATGGAAACAGCAGTCAAGACATCAGACAATATATTGTATTGGGCAAATCTGCTACAAAGGACCTCTTTCAAGTGATGAGGAGCAAAGAAGTTTCCTTGAAGACTAAGATGTGCCTGACCCAAGTCATGGTATTTTCAATCACCTCTTATGCATTTCAGAGCTGGACAATGAATAAGACTGAAGAAGAGTTGGGGCTTTTGAGTTGTGGTGTTGGAGAAGAATGCTAAGAGTACCATGGTCTTCTAAAAGAACTAACAAATCTGTCCTGGTGGAAGTGCAGATGGAATGCTCCTTGGAAGCAAGAATAGCCTAACTTCATCTCACCTACTTCGGTCATGTTGTCAGAAGGGTCCATTTTCTGGAGAAGGATAGGATGCTTGGTAAAGTGGCTGTTGTTAGGTCCCATCAAATTGTCTCCAATTCATAGTAACCCTATGTACAGCAAAATGAAACACTTCCCAGTCCTGTTCTGGCCTCATAATCCCTACTATACCTGAGCCCATCATTGTAGCCACTGTGTCTATCCATCTCATTAAGGGCCTTTCCCTTCTTCATTGACCCTCCATCTTACAAAGCATGATATCTGTCTCCAGAGAATGGTTCCTTCTGACAACATGACCAAAGTAGGTGATATGAAGCCTGACCATTCTCACCTCCAAGGAGCACTTCTTCCAAGATAGATTTGTTAAATTTGGTAAAGTGGAGGATCAAGGAGAAAGGGGAAGGCTCTCAATGAGATGAATTGACACAGTGGCTACAACGATGGGGTCAGGTATAGCAAGGATATTGATGATGGCACAGGATTGGGCAGTGGTCTGTTATGTTGTACATTAAGGTCGCTATGAGTCAGAGACGACTCGACAGCACATAACAACAACAACAACTACAAACACAAATCAAAAGACTTTTCATAATCAATAAAGCAAAGGTAAATATCTTTCTAGTATTTGAGCCTTTCAGCCAAGATTGATCAGATTTCAGCAATGATATCCCCAGTGCATATTCTTATCCCATTATAAAATATTAATGAAATGTTCAAAAGCCAAACAACAACAACAACAACAACACTCCCAGCACTTCTGAAGTTGAAGGAACAGAAGAAGACATTCACGCTTCAAGTTGCAATATTGAAGGATTCTATGGGAAAAGTATTAAACAATGCAGGAGTCACCAAAAGAAAATGGAAAGAATAGGCAGACTGACAGTACTGAAAAGAATTTGCTGACATTCATCCATTTCAGTGTAGTATATGATCAAGAATCAATGGCATTGAATGAAGAATTCCAAGCTACACTGAAAGAATTGGTCAAAAACAAGTCTGTAGGAATTGATGGAATAGCAATTGAGATGCTAGAACAAACAGATGAAACACTGGAAGCAGTCACACATCTTTGTCAATAAATTTGTAAGATAGCTATTTGAAAGATAGACCAACTGACTGGAAGAGATATATTCATGCCCATTCTGAAGAAAGGTGAGCAAAAATAATGTGGAAATTATCAAGCAATAATATCAATATCACAAGCAAGTAAAATTTTGCTGAACATAAATAAAAAGTGTAGGAAACTTCAAGAAATTCAAGCCAGATTCAGAAGAGAATGTAGAATGAGGGTGTCTGTATAAACTGTTGCAAAATCTTTGGAATAACAATTAATAAGCATTTATTAAAATGAAAATCCCCTTTGGCCCAGCAATTCAACATTAGGGCTTTCTTCTAATGACATGCTTTCCCATGACCTGCATATTTAGACATTCTTCTTATGGTAGAATTTAAAGTAATTTTTTTTAATGTAGGAAAAAAATCATAAAATAATAATAATAACAGTGTATGTATAGATACAGAAATTCTTCCCCAAAATACCTATGGTCTGATGCAATTTGCAGGGTTCAAAGCAAATTGTAAGTTAGGGCATCCTGTTCAAGAGCAAGAAAAATGATTAAAAATAGTAAATTGTAAAGTGTTTTCCATATTTCCATGGTGTCTATAGACTCGCACAGTGTCTTTAATTTACTATTTAATATTTTTTTAAGAGTAGAAGGATTAAAATTTTAAATCATTAATATGAAATTTACTATTCACTTTTATGTTGTGCTGGGCCAGTTTAAAATGAAAATATAAAAGCATTATCTAGGATGCAGAAACACCAAAAATACACTGTATGTATTTTGTATCTTGCACATGCATAGATGAGGAGCTCTGGTAGCACAGTGCCTAAGGCATCCGACTGCTAACCAGAAGGTTAGTGGTTCAAACTCACCAGCCACTTCATGCAAACAAGACTGGGCAATCTACTTTGGTAAGATTTACCACCTCTAAAACCCAATGGGGGTCACTATGAGTCAGAATTGGCTCAATGGCACTCGGTTTTTTGTTTGTTTTTTTTTTTTTGGTTCATCAATATATAATTCAGTCTTTCAAAAACAGTGGAAATATCCACATAACTAACTCAATACTCCTTCATTTCTAGAAACTCCTTTCTCTTTCCCATGCTCAGAGGTCAGCTGGAAACTCATTTACAAGACAGTCTCATACTACATGACCTCACTGAATAAGACCAAGGGCCTCCCCTGATTCAAGTTGAGCTCATCAGAAACCACTGAGATTTTTCTTTTCCTTTTAATTGCCTTCCCCTTCACCCAAGTTAATATGTGTTTACTCTCTAGTTAGTGATATACCCTCACTTCCCTTCAGACCCTTGGAAACCATCAAAGAATATTTCTTTTTTTGGGGACACCCTTTTCTTCACATTTTACAATAGTGTTCTCATACAATATTTGTCCTTTTGTGATTGACCAGTCTCATTCAGCATAATGTCTTCTAGGTCCATTCATGTTATGAGATGTTTCTCAGATTCATCACTGTTCTTTAATGTTGTATGGAATCCCATTGTGTGATGTACCATAGCTTGTTCAACTCTGTTAATGGGCATTTATGTTCCTTCCTTTTTTTTTTTTGGTACTATGAATAGTGCTACAATGAACATGGGTGTACAGACATCTGTTCATGCCACAGCTTTTATACCTCTAGGATATATGCTTAGTACTGCGATAACTGAATCATATGGTATTTCTACTTCCAGCTTTTTTAAGGATGCATCATACTGTTTTCCACAGTAGTTGCACCATTTTAAAGTCCCACCAGCAGTGTGAGGGTTCCAATCTTTCCACACCCTCTGCAACACTTTTTTGTTTTCTATTTTTTCTTAAACTTTGGTATTATTGCTGGGGTGAGGTGATACCTCATTGTTGTTTTGATTTGCATGTCTGTAATGGCTAATGATCATGAGGATTTTTTTAAGTAATTATTAGCTGCTTGAATGTCTTCTTTATTCCTGTACTCTGCCCATTTTTTATTTGATTGTTTGTCTTGTAGTTGTTAAGATGTTGAAGTTTGTCATTAGATTTTAGAGATTAGCCTCTTGTCCAAAATATCATTGCTATTTTTTTTTCCCAATCTGAGGGTTCTCTTTTTACTTTTTTGGTGAAGTCTTTTAATGTGTGTAAATGTCTAATATTTAGGAGGTCCCAGTAATTTATTTTGTCTTCCAATGTTTGTGAATTTTCAGTTATGTTTGAGAGTGTATTTAAGCCATGTGTTAGGGCTCTTAAGTTTGTCCCTATTTTTTCTTTGACAGTCTTGGTAGTACCAGGTTTTTTATGTTCAGATCTTTGGTCCAACTTGAATTTATTTTATTATATGGTGTGTGGTGTGGGTCCTGTTTCATTTTCTGCAAATACGTATCTTATATTGCTAACATTATTTGTTAAAGAAAATACCACTTCCCCATTTTGACAAAGATAAGGTGACCATGGTTGGTTTGTTAGACCCTAGTGCCACTCTAATAGAAAAGTACCACAAATGGGATGGAAGGAAGGTTAGGCAATCTACTTCTGTAGTGATATTACCTCAGAAACCCAAGGAGGGGTCTTTATGAGTTGGGTCCAACTCAATGGCACACAGCAACAACATAACAAATAGTGATTTATTCTCTTACAGTTTAGGAGGCTAGAAGTCTGTATGCAAAGCGCCAGCTCTAGGGGCTGGATGAAAGCCTCTCAATCTTGGGTCTCAGCTATGACTCTTGCTTCCAGCCCACTGAAGCTTGAGATTTCTCTTAACTCAGTTAGTTGTTTACTGCTAAGCTGACAAACCCAAGGTCAAAAAGTAAATGGCACAGTCCCAAGATTAGCAAACAACATAGCAGGCCATTAGTTTAAGTGCAGAGGCAGTACCAAGTTTGGCAGGAAACATGGCAGGTTGCTAAATGAAGACTCAGCTACAGGAGATTCTGGTAAGATGGCTAAATAAGCAGACAAACTACATAGACACTCTTCAACAAAGAAAAGGGCAACCAATTAACACAGATACAGAAGATAAGCCTGGAGCCCTGAGCTTTGAAAGGAAGGATACAGAAGTGGACTAAACTCCAACTAGTAGAAGAACCTGCATAAAAACACCAAAAAAAAAGGAAACATGGGGAGCTGCAGGCTGTCAGTGATCCTGACTACACAGACAGCTTCGATATTGCCAAATGATGTTAGGACCTAAGAATTAACCTAAAAACAACCACTGCTAGCCAGGGGCTGCATGGAGGACTGCACTGGTGGGTGGCTGGTGAATAAAAGGGGAAGCATTGAAGAGGAAGACGAGCTGAGCTGTGGACTTTTCTCTGTCCAGAGAGTATAGCAATTTTGAATGTTTACAAGTGGTTTGACCATTTTGGATACTTAAAGCAACAGCATTCTATAAGATTCCAGGGGCCAAAGAATAGGCTCTGTTTGCCAGGTACTGCAAGGATATTCCAGACATGAGTGACAGAAAGGTCCACTTAGTGAGTGAGAGCCACCACTTCCTTCTACACCAACTGGCTAGAGATAAATGACCACCAAGAAGAGCCTGACTCACCCTTAACTACTCTGCACAATTAGCAAAGATCTAAATGGAACAATGTCATAATATATCAGAGAAAGAAGACCATAAAATTCCACACAAAGAAGAAAGATGAAGAAAAGTGGTAGAAACAAGGGAGCAGCATACAGGCCCACAACACATCCCTACAGAAGAACCAGCATTGGAACTCCATGACAAAGAATTCAAAAGAATTATATTTAGAGACCTTCCAAGCATAGAGCGATAGATCAAGGAAAACACTGACAAAATTAAGGAACACAGAAAAAAACTCTAGAACAATTTTGGAAGAAAATACAAGAACAAAATGACAAAATGAATTAAAAATTAGAAATGATACAAAATCTGCAGGTAGAAACCCAGAAGATTAATACTAAATTTTCAGAAATAGATAACACATTGAAAGGCCAAAGAAGTAGAATTGAATCAATGGAAGACAGAACTAATAAAATTAAAACAAATACCTGAATATTTCTTTGGAAAGGGATCAATCAGAAAAAAAAAAAAAAAAAAAGATCAAAACAAAATGAAGAAAGCTTAAGGTTCATGTGCAATACCATCAAAAGGAATAATCTATGTGTAATCGAAATTCCAGAACAGGAAGAGAAAAATAAAACCACTGAGAAAATTGTCCAAGATTTGTTGGAAGACAACTTTCTTGATACGATGAGAGATGAGAATATATCCATTCAGGAAGTCCAATGAATCCCAAACAAGATATACCTCAAAAGAAATTCACCAAGACATAGCATCATCAAGCTGACCAAAATAAAAAACAAAGAAAGAATCCTGAAAGCAGCATGGGAATAACTCAGTCACTTACAAAGGACCACCAATAATAATAAGCTCTGATTTCTCAGTAGAAATCATGCAGGCAAGAAGGCAATGGGATGGTATACATAAAACACTGAAAGAGAAAAATTTCCAACCAAGAATTATGTACCCGGCAAAATTGTCCCTCAAATATGATGGTGAAATTAAGAGATATCCAGATAAGCAGAAACTAAGGGAATTTGTTAACAGTAGACCAACCATACACGAGACACTAAAGGAAGTCCTTTGAACAGAGAACCTATAATAGCAAACAACAACTGTCCATTAATAATCAAGATGACATAACCCAGACCAACACAACTATGGAAGTATTCAAAGTCAAATAAGCTTACAAGATTGTAAACAGAGAATCAGAGACATCAATTGTCACATGAACGTCTAAATGGGAGGAAGTCAAGAAAGTTGAAAGACAGAATGGACAGCTTTAAATTTAGGGAGAAAATTATAAATCACAGGGTAACCACAAAGAAAAATGATAAACCTTCACATCACAATAAAAGAGAGGACAAACACAAATATTTAGCAAAACTAAAACAATAACAATGAAGGAAATGATAACATAATTCATAAACAAAATGAGGTCAGCACAGAAAATTTTATGGAACAAAGAAATGTGCAGCACCATGAAAAAACACATAACAAAATGACAGCAACCAATTCCCAATTGTCAATAATTACATTGAATGTCAATGGATTAAATTAACCACTGAAGACATGAAGAGTTCCAGATCGGATAAGAAAATATAACCCATCAATATATTGTCTACAAGCGATAAATCTTAGAGACAACGATAAAAATAGACTAAAAATCAAAAGTTGGAAAAAGATATCTCAAGTAAATGGCAACTGTAAAAGAGCAGGAGTGGCAATATTAATTTCTGATCAAATTGACTGTAAGATAAAAACCACCAAAACAAGACAAGGAAGGGCATTATACAATGATTAAACGATCAATTGAACATGATGATATAACCATAATAAATATCTATGGAACCAATGAAGGAGTCCCAAAATACATAAATAAGACTTTATCAGAATTGAAAAGGCAAATAAATGACTCCACAGTCATAGTGTTGTTGTTGTTATGTGCCATCAAGTCGGACCCAACTCATAGTGACCCCTCCTTCGGTTTCCGAGGGAGTATCACTATGGAAATAGATTGCCCCATCTTTCATTGTAGTAGACTTTAATACACCACTTTCAATGAAAGATAGAACAACTGGAAAGAAACTCAAAAAAGACACAGAAGAGCTCAACAATACAATGCATCAAATTGTCCTTATAGACATCTACAGAGCAATTCACCCAACAATAGCACAATATACATTTTTTTTCCAGTGCACATGGAAAATTCTCCATGATAGTTCATATGTTAGGCCATAAACCAAGCCTTAATAACTCTGAAAACATTGAAATACAGCAAAGGATCTTCTCATAATGCTATCAAATTAGAAATCAACGATAGGAAGATCAATGGAAAAAGAGCAAACACCCTCCTTAAGAAAGACTGAAAAACACCCTCCTTCAGAAAGACTGGGTAAAAGAAGAAATAAAAAATGAAATTAAAAGATAACTTGAATCAAATGAGAATGAAAACACAACACACCAAAACCTTTAGGACACAGCAAAAGCAGTAATCAGAAGCCAATTTATAGCAATCAATGCACACATCAAAAAAGAAGAGCCAAAATCAACACTTGAAACCAACATCTCCAACTATTAGAAAAAGAACAGTAAGAAAAGCCTACAGTCTCCAGAATAAAGGAAATAATAAAGATTTGAGAAGAAATCAATGGAACAGAAAATAGAAAGACAATAGAAAAAATCAACAAGTCTAGAAGTTGGTTTTTTGAAAAGATTAATAAAATTGACAAACCACTGTCAAATTTAACAAAGGAGAAGAGGGAGAGAATACAAATAACAAATTAGAATCAAGTTGGGTGACATCACAACAGAACCAACTAAAATAAAAAGTATAATATCAGGATATCATGAAGAATTGTACTCCAACAAATTGGAATATATGGAAGAAATTGTCAGACTTCTTGAAACACAGTACTTACTAAACTAACACAGACTGATGTGGAAAAGTTGAATAGATTCATAACAAAAGAAGAAATTGAACAGGTCATAAAAAAAAATTACCAACAGAAAAAAGTCCTGGCCCAGATGGTTTCAACAGAGAATTCTACCAAATATTCAGAGAAGAACTGATACCAATCCTGCTCCAACTATTCCAAAACATAGAAAAGGATGGAATCCTTCCTAATTCATTTTATGAAGCAAACATAACCTTGCCCCCCAAAATGGCAAAGACATCACTCAAAAGGAAAACTACAGACCAATATTTGTCACAAATATAGATGCAAAAATCTTCAAAAAATTCCTTGCCAATAGACTCCAACAACATACAAAAAAAATAATTCATTATGACCAAATGGGGTTCATATCACGTATGCATGGGTGGTTCAACATTAGAAAAACAATCAATAACATCCATCACATAAATAAAACAAAGAA
>NW_006921612.1:17989363-17997169 GCF_000298275.1 Orycteropus afer afer | reverse complement strand
GGATGCCCACTATCACCACTTCTATTCAACATTGTACTGGAAGTCCTAGCCAGGGCCATAAGGCAAGAAAGGGAAATCAAAAGCATCCAAATTGGTAAGGAAGAAGTCAAACTCTCCCTATTTGCTGATGATATGATCTTATACCTAGAAAACCCAAGAAGCTCAGGCAAAAATCTAATGGAAACTATTGAGAGCTTTAGCATAGTGGCAGGATACAAGATCAACATCCAAGAATCAGTTGGATTCCTCTACACCAGCAAAGATATGCTGAAAAATAAATAAAAAATCAATACAATTTACAATAGCTACCAAAAAAAAAGTAAAATAGTTTGGAATAAATCTTACGAGGGACACAAAAGACCTGTACAAAGAAAACTATAAAAGACTACTTTACGAAACCACAAGATATCTACATAAATGAACAAACATACAATACTCATGGATAGGGAGATTGAACATGGTGAAAATGTCAATTCTTCCCAAAGCAATCTATACTTTCAATGCAATTGCAATCCAGATCCCATCAACATTCTTTAAGGGTATGGAAATCCCAATCAGTAATTTTATATGGAAAGGAAAGAGACATCAGATAAACAAAGCACTATTGAAGAAGAAGAACAAAGTAGGAGATCTCACACACTCAGATCTCAAAAACTACTATAAAGCCACAGTAGCCAAAACTGCCTGTTACTGGTACAACAGTAGGCACATAGACCAATGGAATAGAATTGAGAACCCAGAAATAGTCACACTGTCCTATGGTGATCTTTGACAAAGCTGATCTTTGACAAAGGGCTGATCCATTAAATGGGGAAGAGAATGTTTGTTTAATAAATGGTGCTGGCAAAACTGGATATACATTTGCAGAAAAATGAAACAAGATCTGTACATCACACCATACACAAAAACTAACTCCAGATGGATCAAAGACTTAAATGTGAAACCTAAAATTTTAAAGTTCCTCACAGAAAAACTGGGGGGAAATTTAGAGTCTTTAATATACAGCATAAAAAGATTATCAAGCATAACCCAAAATGCACAAACAGCAGAAGATAAACTAGATGAATGGGACCTTCTAAAAATTAAATTTTTATGTGCTTCCAAAGCCCTCTCCAAAAGAGTCAAAAGGCAACTCACCAATTGGGAAAAAATATTTAGCAATAACATATCTGACAAGGGCATTATCTCTAGAATTTATTGTTGGAGAAAACTCCAACACCTGAACAAAAAGACAAATAATCCAATTAAAAAATGGGCAGATGATATGAATAGACACTTAACCAAAGGAGATTTTCAGGCAGCCACCAAACATATGAAGATATTCTCACAATCTTAGCCATTAGAAAGATGTAAATCAAAACAACAATGAGAAACCATCTTGCCCCATCACTAGTAGCAAAGTTCAACAAGACAGAAAATAACAAATGCTGACGAGGATGCGGAGAGTTTGACATTCTCATACATTGCTGGTGGGATGGTAAAATTATTCAACCACTGTGGAAAGCAGTATGGCAATGCCTTAAAAAGTTGGAATTAGAAATACCATTTGACCCAGAAATTCCATTACTAAGTATATATCCTAAAGAAGTGAAAGCCAGGACAACAACAGATATATGCACACCCATGTTCATTGCAGCAATATTTACAATAGCCAAAGATGGAAACAACCCAGGTGCCCATCAACAGAAGAATGGATAACCAAACTATGGTATATACACACAATGGAATACTATGCAACTCTAAAGAATAAGGTAGAATCTGCAAAAGACTGCATAACATAAATGAACTTGGAGGACCTTATGCTGAGTAAAATTAGTCAATCACAGAAGGACAAATATTGTATTAGTCCATTATTGTAAAAAGTCAAGGAAGGTTTATATATGGAAGGAAATTTTGTTGTTTACCAAGGGTGGGAGGGGAGGAGAGGGAACAAGTTTAGATAGGTAGAGGTAAGTATTGATTTAGGTGAAAAGAAGGGCAATATACCAAATTTGAGTGATCAACAGGGTGGCATTGAGGAAGAAGACATAGAGAAGTGCATGAGAGGTACAGACAACAAAGATGAACACTTTTGCACATACATTTGCATTGCATTGTCAGTGAAAGTAAATATTGATATACAGGTAGATAGATGAGTGGACAGACTGAATGATTAGTTATTTCTATGCACAGGGGGAGTGTGCCCATGACCAGATATAAGGTTGACAGACAATGTTTCTCTAAGTGTATTTATATGTTCTTTAAGTATTTCCAGGTATGTAGTAGAGCTGACTACTACATACCTGGAAATAGCATAGTGTCTAAGGCACTTGACTGCTAACCAGAAGGCTGGAGGTTCAAACCCACCAGCCACTCCTCAGAAGGAAGGCTGGGCAATCTACTTCTGTAGTGATACTGCCTCGGAAACCCAAGGAGGGGTCACTATGAGTCGGGGCTGACTCAATGGCAAACAACAACAGTAGAGCTGACAAGGGGTAAGATTGTAGTCACTTTTTGGCCACAGCCAGCTACCCAGAGGGAGCAAGTTGTTCGACCTGTGGGCTTGGGACCATAGTCAAAGGGGACATCAAGTTCAATTGGCAAAATATATTACATAAAAGCATTGTTCCACGTCCTACTTTGGTAAGTAGCAACTAGGACCTTAAAAGCTTGCAAACAGCCATCTAGATTCAATGATGGGTCTCCTCACCCAGAGCAAAGAAGAATGAAGGAAACCAAAGACACATGGAAACAATTAGTCCAAGTGACTAGTACACAATGCAATCCTCAGCCTTTATGACTATGAGACCAGAAGAACTAGATGGTGCCTGGCTACCACTCTCAACCACTTGGAGGGGGATCTCTGTAGGAGATCCTGGATAGTGTGGGAGAACAATGAGGAGCAAACTCAAAATCATTTAAGAAAAAGAATGGGCTTGCTGGTCTGATAGAGGCAGACAGAACCCATGAGTCTATGGTCCCTAGTTGCCCTTCAAGTCTGGAATTTAGCCGACTCCTATGGGATAGAGCCAAACAAAAGACAGGCATATGAGCTGAACATTTACATTAGGTAGGTACACTCCTTGGAGAGAACAATCATGGGAGAATAAAAGGACTGTGTATGCACAGGGAGACAGCTGGGGGGGGGCAGGAGTGCATGGGAGGGAAGGACACAGGGACGAGATAAGTATGGGGAGGAAGTGGGAGGAAAGCTGTTGCACTGTGGTAAACTGTAGTCAATGCCATGAGACAAAGTGTATGTGAACTGCTGTATGGAAGGTGAATTTGCTCTGTAAACTTTCACCCAAATCACAATTAAAAAAACAAAACAAAACAAAAAGAGATCCAGCTACATGCATGGTCCAAGTATTCCAAAAAGCTCAGAGCCATTTCTCAACACTTTTCCTTATATACTGGAAGCAGACCACATCCCTATTCAGGTGTTCCAGTAGATTCTACCATGATGAATTTATTTCTAGGTTCTCAATTCTTTTCCATTGGTCTATGTGTCTGCCATTATACCAGTACCAGGATGTTTTAACTACTGTGGCTGTGTAGCATGTTTATAGATCAAGGAGTGTGAGGGCACTTACTTTGTTCTTCTTCAAAAGTGTTTTGGTTATCTAGGCTCTCTTTCAAAATAAAGTTGATAATTAGATTTTCCATCTCTTTAAAGATGGAGCTCTGGTGGCATAATGCCTAAGGCACTTGACTGCTAAGGGGAAGGGTGGCAGTTCAAACACACTAGCCACTCCATGGAAGAAGATTGGGCAATCTATGTCCATAGAGATACTGCCTCAGAAACCCAAGGAAGGGTCACTATGAGTTGGAGATGACTCAATGGCATATAACAACAAGAACAACAAACATCTTTAAAGAATGTTGATGGAATCTGAATAGGGATTGTATTATATCTGTAGACTGCTTGAGGTAGTATTGTTATTTTTACATTGCTAAGTATTCCTATCCATAAGCATGGTATATTTTTCCATTTATGTAGGAATCTTTTTGTTTCTTGTAGTAGTGTTTTATAGTTTTCTTTTTATAGATCTTTTGTGTCTCTGGTTAGATTTATTCGTAAGTACTTCATTTTTTTGGTGGTTATAGTAAATGGTATGTTGTTAGGTGCCATCGAGTCCATTTCAACTCATGATGACACTATTACAACAGAACAAAATACTGTCTCATGCTGTAACATCTTCACAATCCTTGCTATGCTTGAGACCATCATTGCAGCCCTTGTGTCAGACCAACTTGTTGAGGGTCTTCCTCTTTTTCACTAACCATCTACTTTACAAAGCATTATCTTTTTCCAAGGAATTGTACCTTCAGACATGATCAAAGGAGGTGAGATGAAGTCTGGAGCACCCCAGCTGTACTTCTTCCAGGACACATTTATTCATTCTTCTGGCGGTCCATGGCAATTTCAGTATTTTTTTTTTGCCAAATCTACAATTCAAAGACCACTCTCCTTCCATCTTCCTTATTCATTGTCCAGCTTTCAAATGCATATGAAAAGATTGAAAATACTATGACTAGGTTGTTGTTGTTGTTGTTATTGGCCATCGAGTCGGACCCGACTCATAGCCACCCCTCCTTGGGTTTCCGTGGCAGTATCACTACTGGTGTATCACTACGGAAGTAGATTGCCCCATCTTCCTTTCGAGGAGTGGCTGGTGGGTTTGAACCGCCAGCCTTCTGGTTAGCAGTCAAGTGCCTTAGGCACTATGCTACCAGAGCTCCTATGACTAGGTTAGGTGTACCTTAATCTTTAAAGTCAATGGAGTTTTTCCTGATTTCCTTTTCAGAGTTTTCTACATTAGTGTAAAGAAATTTGAATGAGCTTTGTATTTTGATCTTGTACCTTTGCCATTTTGCTGAAACCTTCAATTAGCTCCAGTAATTTTCTAGCTGAATATTTGGGGTTATCTATGTATAAAATAACAGATTAGATTAGATCATATTATCTGAAAATAGACATAGTTTTCTTTCCTTTACCAATTTACATGCTTTTTTCCTTCTCTTTCTTGTCTTACTGCTCTTGCTAAATCTTCAAATACAATACTGAATAAGGGTGATGATAAAGTATATAATTGTCTGGTACCCATTCATAAGGGGAATGTTTCCAGTCTCTGTCTCAATTGCCAACATTGGCAATTTGTTTGTATATATTCCCTTAATTATGTTAAGGGATTTATCTTCTATTCTTATTTTGGTCAGCATTTTTATAAGGAATGGGTGTTGGATTTTGTCAAATGCCTTTTCTGTATCATTGATATAATCATGTGCTTCTTTCCCTTTATTTTAGTTATGTAGTAGATTACACTGACTGTTTATCTGATGCTGAATCATCCTTGCAAACCTGATCATGCTAAGCTCTTTTTATCTCAAAAATTGATATGTGTGTGTTCAACTAACAGTCTATCTTCCCCTTACTGTTAAATAAGGAAGGACTCAAGAGAATAAAAAGGAGAAAAAAAAAAAAAGTATGGATTATCCTATTTCCCCTTTCCTTCTATGCTATCATTTTCAGAGTAAGTAAATGGTTGGCTAGTACAGGAAAGTAACACTAGGAAAAAATGGATATAAGAGACTTCTTTGGTTGCTATCTTTCTTAAAACGTATTTGCAGCACAATTGGAACTATCATTGTCCCTCCTTTGGTGAGGCAGTAATTGCAATGGTAGTCCATGGATCTATCAGGGGATAATCTTCCAGATGAAGCTGAAACTGCCACAGCATAAGAGTTTGCATAAGGCCGTCTGAAGCTTTTCAATTTTTCTTTGAGTGCCATAGTTCCAAATCCCTCTGGGGGTGAGAAGTTCCTCTCGCTAATACAGGGACACAGCATCTGCAGTTGGCTAGTGTGGGTCAGAGCCATCTCCCTGGGGTCCAGACCAACAAGTCAATCTGTTTCCCTTAGTAGGGAACCTGAACAGTTTCAGGATAACTAGCATGTTGAAGGGAGAGGAGTAACAGTTTCCCCTACAGCATAGGTACTGGCACAGGGCTTGTAATCGGCAGTAGGAAATTAGGAAGCAAAGAGACACTCTCAGACTCATTTGGAAGCTTTATAGAAGGATGCAGCAAACTCTCACAGGTTAAAAATATTGTCACCCCAGTATGCTGATCTCCTGGCAGTAGTAAAGGAAGACACCATTTACTCACTCTTTCAAGCATATACAGTTCTCATCATCAATTGTTGTGTTCAGGGCGTCTGGATGGTACAGAGACTCCCTAGGGACAACACAGTCTCTAGGGATCAGGCATGCCAGAGATGAGTCTAGAGGCACAGTTGTTGATGCTGGAGCAGTTTACTAAGCAGCACTCTTACTTGAAAGACAAAAGAGCAATGGTACCCTTGACAGGACACTCTACAGTAGGGGCTTGCACAACTGACTCACTGGGAAGTTGTCCATCCAAGAACACATAGCGACTGTGTGGTCTCTGGGACTACATTTTATATGCCAGTGCCACCTAGTTGCTAGTTTCAACTATTCTACATTGAGCTATTTTGTAAGGGGAAGCATTATATTAATCCTCAATGAAAATCACATCTTTCTGTGTCCCTAGACAGTCACCTTGCTGTTACCATGGCAGTCTATTCTTAAATTCTTTTTCTGGGAAATCTCTTTGTCTGTCACCAGAGCATCTATTCTTTTCTGAGCAGCTTTATATATCAATATTCTACTTCTATTGTTGTACTGTGGTGGCTTGCATGTTGCTATGAGGCTGAAGGCTATGCCACTGTAATTTCAAATACATGCAGGGCCACCCATTTCAGTGGAGCTTCCAGATGAAGACATACTGGGAAGAAGGATGGGGCCATCTACTTCTGGAAAAATTGGCCAGTGAAAATCTTATGAATAGCAATGAAACGTTGTCTGATATATCATTGGAAAACTTTATGAATAGAGCTTTCTGACAAGATTAAGAACAGGCAGAGAAGCTGCACAGAACCTCTGCAACAAAGTAATGAGAAACCAATTGAAACTGATATGAAGACAATCCTGGAACTCTGAGCTTTGAAGGGAAGGATAAAGAAGTGGGTTAAATACCCACTAGTGGAAGAACCTGAATGAAATAGTGAGTAAGGAGAAAAATGCAGCAGAGGAGTGCCAGAGGTCCTGAGGGCACAGTCATTTTGAATATTTCCCAGTAGCAACCTATGACTTGGCTCTGCTCAACAAGGACTGCATTGGTGCCTGACAACAAGAATAGAAAACAGTGAAGAAGGAGACAACAGACCTGTGGACTGCCGGCAGCTGTCCTGAGGGTACAACCATTTCAAATATTTTCAGCTGGCATTCTGGTGGCATAGTCCCTAAGACATTTTATTGCTAACCAAAAGGCTGGCAGTTCAAACCCACCAGTCACTCCTCTGAAGGAAGGTTGGGCAATCTACTTCCATAGTGATACTGCCTCAGAAACTCAAGGAGGGGTCGCTATGAGTCAGGTCTGACTCCACGGCAGTGAATTTGGCTTCATTTGGTTTGGCATTCTTACCTGGAGAGCAACATAAGAATAGGATCTACTTGTGGAGAACAGCACAGGCAACCGCATTGAGGGTTGGTGACTAGAAATGTGGGATATTCCCCTTGTTACTCATACTCCCCCTTTTGGTGAACAGAGGTATGGCCACTTGCACCCACCTTCTTGACCAGCAGGAATTCCATCCCAGACGGTGCCCTGACAGAGTATGGGTTTTGTGCCCTACCCCACAGTTCTGTTTTTGATTGCTTGTTTTTAAATTATGTTTTTTTATCTTTATCCTTTCTCCCTTTTTCACTGTTTTCTTTAACTAGTTCCTTTTTTTTTTTTTTTTTTT
>NW_006921612.1:17985355-17989043 GCF_000298275.1 Orycteropus afer afer | reverse complement strand
GTTTATGGGTTTTATGGGTTTGAGTTTTTTTTCTCTTTTTTTAAATCAGTGGCATAGTGTCTAAGGCGTTTGCTTGCTAACCAGAAGTCTGGAAGTTCAAACCCACCAGCCACTCCTCAGAAGGAAGATTACACAATCCACTTCTGTAGTGATACCACCTCAGAAACCTAATGAAGGGTCACTATGAGTCAGATGTGATTTGACAGCAGTGAGTTTGTTGCTGTTTGGTTTGTTTTCATTATTTATTCATTTATCGCATGAGTGGGAGACAGCAACTGTTCCCGCACAACACAACCAGATCTATACACTCCTATTGGCCCACCCACTGAGTGAGAAGCATTACTTGCTTTTGCACCAACTGACCAACTATAGATGGCAGCCAGTACCAACATCACTCACCCTCAACTATTCTTTAAGAACAGCTAACAGAGATCTATGCACACACTCTCATTCTCTATCACATGCATCAGGACACAAATGTTGAATGCCCTAAGTGCAAACAGCTAGTCAATAGAAGAGCACAGTACCTTGCTCACACAGATATATCAAAACAAAAGGGAAAAAAAAAAAACTTGCACAAATCACAACAACATACAACCACAAAGTAAACATAAATACAACAACACCACAGTGTCCTGAGACAACAGAATATCATAGTCCACATAAAATGGTAAGGTAAAGTAGTAAAACCAAGGTCCCAGGATACAAACTTAGAAAACATCCCTGAGGAATAAGCAGCATTGGAACACCCTCATAAGAAATTCAAAAGAATTATATATGGGTACCTTTAATAGATGGAGAGGCAGATCAAGTAAAACACAGACAAGATCAAGGAAAACACTGACAAAATTAAGGAAAATAATAACAAAACAAAACAAAAATCTAGAAAAATTTAGGAAAACAACACAAGAAAAAATTGACCATATAAAAAAGAAAAGTTAGAAATAAGATAAAAACAACAAATAGAAATCCAGAAAATCATTACTAAGGTTTCAGAAATAGATAATGCATTGATTGGGCAAATGAGAAGAATCAAATCAATGGAAGGCAGAATTAGGGAGATTGAAGGCAAATACTTGAACACTTCTTTGGAAAGAGATAAATCAGAAAAAAGATCAAAACAAAATGAAGAAAGCCTAAGATTCATGTGGGATACCATCAAGAGGAATAACCCACATGCAATTGGAATTCCAGAACAGAAAGAGACAAATAAAACCTGAGAAAATTCTTGAAGAGTTGTTGGAAGAAAATTTCCCTAATATGATGAAAGATAAGAATATATTCATTCAAGAAGTTCAATGAACCTCAAACAGGATAGATGCCAAAAGAAAATCACCAATATATCCCATCATCAAATTCACCAAAACCAAAGATAAAGAAAGAATCCTGAAAGCAGCATGGGAAAAACCAAAAGTTACCCTCAAAGGACAACCAACAAGATGAAGCTCTGATTTCTCAGCAGAATCTATGGAGGTGAGACAACAATGGGATGATATATATAAAACCCTGAAAGAAAAAAAATTTCCAACCAAGAATTATGTACCCAGCAAAATCGTCCCTCAGATATGATGGTGAAATTAGGAGTTTTCCAGATAAGCAGAAATTAAGGGAATTTGTTAAAACCAGACCAGCCTTACAAGAGATGCTAAAGGGAGTTTATACAGAGAACCAAAAATAGTAAACAACAACCAATGATTAACAAACACACAGGATGACAACCCAGAAACCAACCCATTTATAGAAGTATCCAAAATAAAATAAGCTTACAAGACTGTAAACAAGGAACCCGATACATCAATTGGTAAATGAGGACAACTACAAACCAAAAAGAGGGAATAAATAGTGTAATTATAGAACTTCTAATTGGTGAGGAAGTCAAGACAAGTGCAAGATAAAACAGACTATTTTAACCTTGGAAGAAAATTATAAAACACAGGGTAACATCAAAGAAAAATAATAAACCTTTGTATCAACAACAACAACAACAACAAAAAGGAGGACAAGTTAAATATTTAGCAAATATGAAAACAATAGCAATGAAGAGGATGATAACATGATTCATAAACACAATGAGCTCAGCACCAAAAATTATGTGGAACAAAGATATCAGCAACACAATGAAAAAACACTAACAAAATAAATAACCAATAAATAAATAAACAAAAAATAAACAATAAACAAAAACCACCAATAAATTCATATTTCTTAACAATTACATTGAATGTCACTGAATTAAATGTCAAGAGACAGAGAGTTGGAGACTGGATACGAAATCATGACCCATCAATATGCCACCTGCAAGAGCCTCACCTTAGGCACAAAAAAAAAAGAACACAGATTAAAAATCAAAGGTTGGAGAAAGATATATCAAGCAAATGGCAACTGAAAAGGGCAGGACTATCAATATTAATTTCTGTTACAATAGACTTGAAAACAAAAATCACCATAAAGTCAATGAAGGACATTATATAATGATGCAAGGATCAATTGAACAGCAAGAACTGTAATAAATATTTATGCACTCAATGAAAAAGCCCCAGAATACATTAATTAGATTTTAACAGAATTGAAAAGACAAATAGATGACTCTACAGTAATCATAGAAAACTTCAATACACCACTTTCAATGTAAGGTAAAACAGCTAGAAAGAAACTCAGCAAAGAAACTCAAAACTCAAACTCACTGCTGTCAACTCAGATCCAACTCATAGCGCCCCCTCCTTGGGTTTCTGAGGTGATATAACTACGGGAGTAGATTGCCCAAACTTTCTTCCGAGGAGTGGCCAGTGAAGAAACAGAACAACTAAAAAATACATTCAACCAACTTGACCACCTTATATTCATCTACAGTACACTTCACCTAACAACTGCACAATATACATTCTTTTCCACTCCACATGAAACATTCTCTAGTGTATACCATATGGGAGGTCACGAAGCAAGCCTTAATAAATTTTAAAAAACATTGAGATACTACAAAGCATTTTCTCAGATCACACTGCTAAAATCAGAAATCAAAAATAGGAAGATCAATGGAAACAGAGTTAACACATGAAGCAGAGTAACATCCTCCCTAAAAACTACTGAGTAATTGAGGATACAAAATGGGAAATAAAATGTTCCTAGAATCAAATGAAAATTAAAACCCAACAACTCAAAACTTTGGGGGCACAGCCAAAGCAGTGATCAGAGGGCAATTAATAGCAATACATATACACATCAGAAAAGAAGAGCCAAAATCTACACCTTAACACAACATCTTAAAAAATTAGAAAAAGAGCAGCAAAAAACTAACAACAACAACAAAAAGTCCATAGTAACCAGAAGAAAAAGAGAATGTAGATTAGAGCAGAAGTAAATGAACCAGAAAATAGAAAGACAATAGAAAAAATCAACAAGACTAGAAATCTTTGAAAGGATTAATAAAATTGACAAACCACTGGCAAAATAACAAAGGAAGAAAAGGAGAAAAGCAAATAAAATGAATAAGAAATAAAATGGGCATCACAACAGAAACAATTAAAAAAAAAAGGATATTAGGATACTGTGAAGAACTGTACTGTAACAGATTTGAAAACCTAAAAGAAATGGACAGATACTTAAAAACACATTACTTAGTTAAACTCATACAGACTGAAATAGAAAATTTTAACAGATCCATAACAAAAGAAGAAATTGAACAGGTCAT
>NW_006921612.1:17963490-17985016 GCF_000298275.1 Orycteropus afer afer | reverse complement strand
GTTACCAGAGCTCCTGTGTGTGTGTGTGTGTGTGTGTGTGTGTATTTATCAATCAACAACAACAGCAAAAGTCCTGGCCCAGACAGTTTCACTTGAGAATTCTACTCAGCATTCAGAGAAGAGTTGACACCAATTCCATTCAAACTATTCCAGAACATAGAAAAGGATGGAACCCTTCTAAACTCATTTTATGAAGCAAGCATAACCCTGATACCAAAACCAGGCAGAGGTACCATTAAAAAGCAGAACTATGGAGAATCATCCCTCATGAATGTAGAAACAAAAATCTCCAACAATATCCTAGCCAAAGACTGTAACAGCCTATCAAAAAAATAATATACCATAAACAAGTGAGATTCATACTAGGTATGCAAAGATGAAATTGAAGTCATCCAAATTGCCAGAGAAGAGGTAAAACTACCTAATGCCGCAAATGCTATGATCCTATACATAGAAACCCCAAGAGAATCAGGAAGAAAACTGCTGGAAATAATGGGAAGATATAGAAGAGTTGCAGGACACAAGATCATCATACAAAAATCAGTTGGATTCCTCTACATCAGCAAAAGATCTCTGAAAAGGAAAGGAGGAAGTCAATACCATATACAATAGCTACCAAAGAAACAAAATGCTTGGGAATAAATCTTACCAGGAACACCAGAAACCTATAAAAAGAAAACTACAAAACACAACTTCAAGAAATTTTATGAGATCTGCATAAATGGAAGTATACCATGTTCATGGATAGGAAGACTGAACATTGTGAAAATGTCAATACTAATCTAACCAAAGCAATCTATGTATACAAAGCAATCCTAATCCATATTACATCAATTTTCTTTAAGGACAGGGAAAAACTAGTCACTAATTTTATATGGAAAGGAAAGAAATTTCAGATAAGCAAAGCATTATTGAAGACAAAGTCACAATCTTACACTCCTAGATCTCAAAACATAGTGTACAGCCACAGTAGTCAAAACAGCATTATGTGTTTACAGTGACAGACATGTAGATCAGTGGAACAGAATGGAGAACCCAGAAAGAGATCCATCCATCTAAGCTAGTGTATATTTGACAAAGGACTGGAATTCCTTAAATGAGGAAGAGATAGTCTCTTTAACAAATGGTGCTGGCAAAACTGGATATCTATTTGCAGAAAAATGAAACAAGATTGATAACTCATACCATGTACAAAAATGAACTCCAGGGGGATTGAAGACTTAAGTGTAAAACTTAAAAGTATAATGTTCATCAAAGAAAATACAGGGGCAAACATAGAGGCCTTATTATATGATATTAATGGACTACCAAACATAAATAAAAATGTACAAGCAGTAGAACATAAAGTAAATGACTAGTGCCTTGTGAAAATTAAATGCTTATGTGCATCAAAAGACTTTCCCAAAATAAACAAACACACAAACAAAGAGAACATACAGATTAGGGGAAAAAAAAAAATCAACAATGATATATCTGCCAAGTGACTTATCTCTAAAATTTATAGAACACTCTAACACTGTAACATCAAAAAGATAAACAGTCAAAATAAAAAAATGGGCAGAAGACATGAACAGGCACTTCACCAAAGAAGATATTCAAGCAGCCAGCAAACATATGAAGAAATGTTCGGAATCTTTAGCCATTAGAAAGATACATATCAAAACAACAATTAGATATCATCTCATCACCACTAAAAGCAAAGTTCAATGAGACAGAAAATAAAAAAATAAAAATACTGGTGAGGATGTGGAGAGATTGACTCTCATACACTGCTGGAAGGATTGTAAAATAATACAACCACTGTAGAAAACAGTATGCCAATTCCTTAAAAAATTGGAAATAGAAATTTAATTTGATCCAGCAAACCCTTTACGAGATATATATCCTAAAGAAGTGACAGCCAGGACATAAATAGATAGATGCACACCCATGTTCACTGCAGCACTATTCACAATAGCAGAGAGATGGAAATAACCCAATCCCATCAATGGATGAATGGATGACCAAGCTAAGGTACATGTACACAATGGAATACAGTGCTATACTAAAGAATAATGTAGAATCTGCAAAACAATTCATAATGTGGAGAACTTGTAAAACATTATGCTGAATGAAATGAGTCAATGACAGAACAACAAATATTGTATTAATCCACTGTTTTAAAAAGTCAAGGAAAGGTTTACAGATGAAAGGAAACTCTCTCTGTTGGTTACTAGGGATGGGAGTGGAGGGAGGGAAAATTATTAGATAGATAGTAGACACATATTGATTTGGGTGAAGGGACAAGCAATATACCAAAAGTAAGTGAACAACAAAATAACACTAAGGAAAAAGAAGACACAGGGAGGTGCACAAGAGATACAGATAATAAACACTTTTATATACACAATACTGTATTATCAGTAATAACAAATACTAATCTACAGATGGATACATAGATAGACAATCTAAATGATCAGGTATGTCTAGGCAAAAGGAATATATATCCCTGACCTATATAAGTTTGGGATATGATATTTCTACATACTTATTTGTATATCATATAAGAATGTCTCTCTCTATATATAATAGGGCTAGCCAGGTGTTCTGGTTACCTAGTGCTGCCTGGACAGGAATATACCACAAATGGAATGGCTTCAAGAAACAGCAATTTAATCTCTTACAGTTTGGAGGCTGTAAATCTGAGTTCAAAGTGCCAGGCTCTAGGGGCTGGGTAAAAGCCCCTCAACCTTGAACTTCAGCTCTGCCTTTAGTTCCTGGCCCACTAAAGTTGGAGGCTTTTCTTCACTCAACTGCTAACTGCTGAGGCTGACAAGCCCAAGGTTGACAAATAAAAAGGCACAGTCCCTATGTTACCAAACTACACAGCAGGCCATTAAGTCTCAAGATCGGCAGAGCATGACAGGCTGCTGAATAATGACACAGCTACATGCAGGGCCCAAGCATGCCATAAGCTAGAGACCATTCCCAAAGCTACTTCTTATATACGGGAAGCAGACCACATCCCTAAAGTAGCTACTCATCTGCCTGTGGTAGATCCCACCATGGAGTTGATTGGCAGTCTCATCATGGGGAATAACTATCACTAGCTGCCCAGCCACTCAACCAGGCAAGCCAAGTTGATACACAACTTTAACTACCACACCAGGCAAAGTTATAACTTGTTAGTCACAGCCAAACATCCTGAGGGAATGAGTCACTGGGCCTGAGGGCTTGGGACCATGGTTGCCAGGGACATTAGGCTCAGCTGGCATAAAATACTACACAAAAACATTATTCTACATCCTACTTTAGTGAGTTGTGACTGGGATCATAAAAACTTGGAAGTGGCCATCTAAGATGCAACAATTGGTCTCTGCTCATCTAGAGCAAAGAATTAAGATAACCAAAGATGCATCGGAAAAATGAGTCCAAGGGACTCGTGGACCATGCAAACCTCAGCCTACATGTCCCTGAGACCAGAAGAACTAGATAATACCCAGCTACTATTGTCAACCACTCAGAAAGGGATCAAAATAGGAGATACTGGATAGAGTGGGGGAAAAACATGGAACAAAATTTAAAATCATAAAAAAGACCAATCTAACTGGTCTGATAGAGACTGGTGAAACCCCTAAGCCCATGGCCTTAGTCACCCTTTGGGCCTGGAATTCAACTCACTCCTATAGTTTCCAACTAAACAATAGACAGGCATATAAGTAAACATTTGCAGCTCTGGTAGTGTTGTGCCTAAGTCACTTCACTGCTAATCGGAAGGCTGGGGCTTCAAACCCACTAGCCATTCCTTGGAAGGAAGGTTGGGCAATCTACTTCCATACTGATATCACCTTGGAAACCCAAGGAGGGGTCACTATGAGTTGGGGTGAACTCGATGGCATATAACAACAACAACAACCCAATGTAGGTACACGCCTTAGAACAGTCAACTGTGGGAGATCAGAAGGGCTATGTTTTCACAGGGAGATAGTGCAGAGGGCAGGAATGTATAGCAAAGGCCATAGGGAAAAGGTAACCTCAGGGAGGAAGTGAGACGAGAGCTGTTACATTATGTAGATTGCAATCAATGTCATGAAACAAAATGGGTATGAAGTGTTGCATGGGAAATGAATTTGCTCTGTAAACTTTCACTCAAATTAAAATCTAAATATATACATATTTAGATTTATATATCTTCAGGTTTGTAACTTTCATCAAATTTAGGAGATAATTCTTTCAATTATTATTTTTGCACTGCTCTCTTTCTGCTCTCCTATTGGAATCTTATAACATGAATGTTGTATCACTTACTATCCCTGAGGACACTGAGGTCACTGCTGTTGTTGTTGTTGTTAAGTGCTGTCGAGTCGTTTCCGACTCATAGCGACCCCATGCACAGCAGAACGAAAACTAAAATCACTGAGGTACTGTTTGTTACTTTTCAGATATTTTTTCTCTTAATTGTTAGTTCTTTTCTCATATCAAGTATGTTATTAAGTCCATCCAATGAAATTTTATTTGGATTATTGAATTTTTCATTTCTAAAATTTCCCATTTATTCTTCACAATATATTATTTTTGGCTAATGCTTCCATATTTAACCCTTTTTCAGCAGTGATTCAATTATTCACTTGATTACTTTTGTGATAAGTGATGTTAAGTCTTCAGTAATTCCAACATCTTTGCCATCTTGTCCTTTGAGTTTGCCAATTGATTTTCGTAAGTTGAGATTTTTGTGATTCTTCTTAAACCATGTAATTTAGATGAGTTCTGTAATTTGGAATCTTATGCGATCCTGGGTTTTGTTTAATGTTGATAGATAGAGAGAAAGATAGATAGCTGATAGAAATAGAGATGTAAATTCAGTAGGCAATCAGATGACTTTGTTTCAGGTCACAAGTTTTAAACTGCCCTCTGTGGGCTGTGGTTCCAATTTGATTTCCACTTTTTAAAGCCTTTGTGCTGCTATTAAGAATTTTATTATGTATGCATCACCTCCTGTTTAGCCTGGTACTTAGAAGAATCTATCCTTTAGCTTAGTTCTCAAAGTCTGTAGTATGATAGTTAAGATCAAATTTTTGCATGAGCAGGTTAGAGATAAAGCTAGAAACTCCTAATCAAATGTATAGTGTCACTTCCAGAGATACGCCATTCCTGTCATCTCTCTGGTACTTTTGATTTCCAGAGGCTCCCTCTTTTTCATCTTATAGTCGCAAACCTGGGGTTTTACTTATCCCAGGAGCTCTGCCAGGGTAGTGCCTAAGGCATTTGACTGCTAACTGGAAGGCTGGTGATTCAAACCCACCATCCACTTCTCAGAAGGAGGGTTGGGTAATCTACTTCTGTAGTGATGCTGCCTCGGAAACCCAAGGAGGGGTCGCTATGAGTCGGACGGGACTCCATGGCAGTGCCTTGGGAAGTGTTGTGTTGATTAGCCACACTTCTGCAACTGCACCAGCATCCTGTTATAACTATTGGCAAACATGGAGAGTAAAAAGGCAATAGGAGTTTACCCCATTTTTGTGAATCTCATCTCTGATTGTAGAGAAATTTTCTCTTCCTCAGAGTTCCTCATGCTGCCTACCACATCAGCTGAAATTTTGGAAAGACCACTGTGCGGCTGTTGGCACTCGTAGGGTTTTCCTAAGCTCTTCTTCTCCCTTGATGCCCAATTCTGCATTTCTAGAGTTCATGATTTTAGGCTGGAAAATTCTAGAAGAAAAGTCAAATAGTAAATTCCCCAACTTCTCAATAGTTCTTCAAATTCTAGTATTCTTTAATCTGTCTGCTACTCTTTACCAAAAAAATGAAAATAAAATAAAATAAACCTACCTACTATGGAAGTAGATTGCGCAACCTTCCTCCCAAGGAGTGGCTGTTGAGTCTGAACTACCAGCCTTCTGGTTAGCAGTCAAATGCCTTAGGTACTACACCACCAGTGCTCCTGCTACTCTTTACAGAGGACTCAAATTGCTGTTTCATGGAATCTTTCCATTTTTAAAGATGTGTTCAGTGGAAAACACTGGGTAAAGTTGGCATCCGCCTTATACAAAATTAGTACTTTAAGCATTATCTTTGAGATACACTCTTTGTTAGTGAATGCTAGGTATGTGTACCTTATGTTAAAGAAAAATTCACTGTAAAATTTTTCCAATAGGTACTAACCCAAAAGCATTGTTGGGAAATCTTTTTTCAGATTAGCATGATATGTGATATGGTAAATAAATTTGTATTCCTATGTTACCATATTATGAGATAATTAAATAAGTCTACTTAGCTCAAAATTTCACGGAAACAAATTCTTCAATATAGCCTTTCAGATTATATTTTCAGTCATTTATTCACTGTCCCTTTCTTCATTTGACACAATATTATATTTGCATATATGTGAAATTTTGTTTATGTATCTTTTACCTAAAAACATACATGATAAATATTTTTATGATTTTAGTTCCATGAAAATATTTCCATTTTCTCAACAATCTACTTTCTTCCTTTCATTAGAAAATAAGAACTGCATATATGTGCATATGGTCATTTTTATCTTGACTTCCAGGAAATATAATACCAAATCTAATACTAACTTAAAAAACATAATATTGATTATGATTTTAGTATCTATGCCTTCCAGTTATATGATGCAAGTTAATCTAATTAAATTTCAATTATGGCATACTAATATTTGTAAAAATGTGCATCAGAGTTGTATCCTCTCACCGTATGTATTCAATAGATACACTGAGCAAATAATTATACAAACTGGACCATATGAAGAACGATGCAGCATCAAGATTGGAGGAAGACTCATTAAAAATCTGCAATATGCAGAAGACACAACCTTGCTTGTTGAAAGTAAAGAGATCTTCAAGCACTAACTGATGAAGATCAAAGACTACACTCCTCAGGATAATTTACATATCAATGTAAAGAAAATGAAAATCCTCACAACTGGACCAACAAATCATATCATGAAAAACAAAGAAAATGTTGAAATTGTTAAGATTTTCATTTTACTTGGATCCACAGTCAAGCCACTTGGAAAGAGCAGTCAAGTAATCAAATGATGTATTGCATTGGGTAAATACGCTGCAAAAGATATTTTTAAAGTTTTATAAAATCCAAGTTGTCACTTAGAGGAATAAAGTGCCTCTGACTCAAATTACGGTATTTTCAATCACCTCAATTGCAAGGAAAAGCTACACAATGAATAAGGAAGACTGAAGAAGAATTGACACATTTGAATTAGGGCATTGAGCAAGAATATTCAATATATCATGGACTACCAGAATAACAGGCAAATCTATCTTGGAAGTACACTCTAAATTCTTCTAAGAAGGGAGAATAGTGAGACTTGTCATATATTTTGGACACGTTAACACGAGGCACTAGTCCTTGGAGAAGGACATAATGCTTGTAATGTTAAGGTCAGTGAAAAAGAGAAAGACTCAAGGAAATGGATTGACACAGTAGCTGCAGCAATGGGCTCAAACATAGCAAAAATTCTGAGGATGCTGCAGGACCAGTCAGTGTTTCATTCTATTATGCATAGGGTGGCTGTGAGTTGGAATAGGAGCTGTGGTAGCATAGTGCCTAAGGCACTCAACTGATAACCAGAAAGCTGGCGGTTCAAACCCACCAGCCACTCCTCGGAAGGAAGATTGGGCAATATACTTCCATAGTGATGCCACCTTGGAAACTCAAGGAGGGGTCGCTATGAATCGGATCATACTTGAAGACGGTGAGTTCGGTTTTTTGGTTGGTGAATCAGAAATATCTTGATGGCACTTAACAACAATATCTATATATAAATTTATTCTTCTTCAAATATTTAAAAAGTTTTATAGATAATACACCATGAATTATAGATAAAAATGAATCTGTCAAGATATTTCCATTCTGTTTTCCAATTTCTACACATATCTATAAAATCAGGTAATGATCCATTCAAAACAATTCCTTGCATTATATTCATCTGTGAATTTCCTTTATCATGAAAATTTTAGCTCAACCATTTTATCTATGTTTTTCACACAGCTTCAGTTTTAGCTTTTGTATATATTAATATCTAAACCCATGATACTTTTTCACCAGATTATTTACTTAGGTAAAAGCTGAAACATAGAGTTCCCGGAATTCAAACACCTTTGCAAAGTAGGCTTGATAATATGTATACAATTTTGGAAAAGCACAAAAAATCCAACATTCTCTTAATTAGTCCCATAGAGAATCATTAGAACAAACAAAAGTATAGAATTTTAATGTACCAGGTGCTTTTTAACAGTGCACTCAATAAAGTGTTACATATCTTCCAATACAATTTTAAAGTGAACACAGATGAATTATTTGTTTTATAATCAGGAGACTGGCACAAGCAGAAAGTTTAAATAAACATTATATCAAAAATAAGTGTATTCACAGAAGGAATTTACCCTAATTCTATTTTATGTTTAATTCTTTTTCTCTCTCTTTATTTCTGTTTAACATCATGTTTTATTTTTCTCTGAAAAGAAATAAGTGTAAAATAGGAATGAAATGAACTCTCTCATGCCCTATACAATGTTGCATATCTGCTTTTATATTTCAGACCAAAACCCAATTCAAATGGCCCACATTGTGAATTTGGTAACCAATTCTTTACATTTATAATCCATTATTAAGTGATGTCTGTGATGGCACACAAAAGTGGTAGGTATATGTAAGTGTCATTTTCTCTTTCTACCTTTTCCTTAAATATAGAAGTCATTTATGCAAAATGTGGGTGTGAAATGGGAGTATAGGTGTATGTGTAGTATGCATAGTTGGGGGAAAAAAAACTGCTGGCTAAAACTTAACAGATAATTGCCAATCCTGTATAATTTCTCTGTCAGTGGAGATGGATGTCTAAATTTCATCAGTTTTCATGACAGGCAATCAGATAATCCCTTCTACAGGAGGAATTAGAAGGGTTAAATTAAAAAAAAAAAAAAACCTATATTTTAATTTCACAGTTATCACCTCGTATAGTGTTTGTTAGAATGTGGACATAGCTTCTTCATGAAAAAAAATATATATTAAAAAGACTTTCCCACAGAAATATTAGTATGGTAAATTTCATATGCACATACTCCTTGGGTTTTTTTTTTTTTTTTTCCCAATCCACATCTACAAAAATAATTTTTTAAAAATGATTGTGCTGTTATTGATTTTTTTTTAAAGTTGCAATTTTCCTTATTTCTAAAGAGAATAAAATGGAAATAGGCTACAGAACTGTAAAGTGGAAAACCTTTCCAATAAATCTGGCAATGCTTTATACATCCCCATGGCCACTTTATGAATCATTACCTTCTTACGTGAAATCAAAACAGCCTGCTTCTAACCCATCTTAACTCCTATGAGCTTTAATCCATGCTTCTATACAGCAATAATCACATCATTAAATAGAACTTTAGGTGGCCGCATGAGTCAGACAATGCTATAAATCATCAGTATTTCTAGGTGTTTTCTGTTATGCCCATTTCTGCAAAATGATTCTTAAGTAGTCTATATGAGACAAAATACTGTACTTAAAGGTATGTTGTACTGCAAATTCTTTTATTACTATATGAGTCCAAGATTTATTAGACTAAAATTTTTTTTTAGGCCACATCTGGAGAACTATGGAAAGAGTGAGGCTGACCAATGTTGTGTTTGCATAAATAACTCTATTACTTTCAGGGAACAGACAGGTTTGTTCTGAGAACTCAGAGCTTTGGGAGAAGGGTTAGATGGATTTGAATATAATTCTGTGTTTGTCACTCAGATTTGTCTCTAATTCTTGCCCTCTGGGATTTTGCCTGAGTTCTACTGCAAGAAAATATGTAAAAAGAAGCCAAGAAAAACTTTAATTTTTTTTTTTTTTTTTAATAAAGAAATTTCTTTGTAGGCTACGTGATAGAAGAAAACACCTGCAGGAAGGTAGGATGCCTTCTCAATTTAAGATTATTATTGAAATAAGAATAGTTACACAAAGGCCTAAGAAGCAAATTAAACCCAATTATAGCTATAATGAAAAAATAGCAGCATTGACAATAGGAAAATGTTTAAAACAGCAAATGGATCAGAGAGAAGAGATAAAATTCTGTCACTTTTCATGTAATATCTAAAAGGAAAATTTATGTAATCCCCTATCACTACTTCTTGATGTAAGAGTACAGTGGGAACAAGTAAAATTGAAGTAATAATTACACATAAGTACATATAGCTTAGGCCAGATCTTAGCAGTGGATAAGTGTTACATAAATATTGGCTATTTGTTTTCATGGGAATTTATTGAATTTGAAGGTAGAGTAATAAAAATGTATTTTGGAAAAAGAGTCAAAGTGATAATCTATGTTGCAGTTATTCTGAACATGATAATATTACAAATGTAAGAACTAGATAATATATATCATCTGTGTGAATTAAAAATATTGACTTTTAAGAATGCAGAAACCACTTCATCTTACAATTAGGCAGAACAGATCTGTGCAAGCTCCCGAGGATGTGATATGTGTGAATATTAATGGCTACTGTAATCTGACCTCAAAAAGGCAAGTCTCCATTCAATGATATATAAAGAAAATGGTGAATTTTCCTTAAAATTACTGGTCCACTGAAGTGATTTTTTTCTTTTTTCTTTTTGTAGTGTAAAATATGAATGATTCTTTATGTTGAAAATACCTTTTTATGAAAACACTGTATTAGTCAGTTATCATCTAAGTTAAATATATCCAAAGTGTTTGAGAGGAATCAGCCAAATGCTCAACTAGTACCTGAAAGATCAGTGGTTTGAACATACCCGGAGGCACCTCAGAAGTAAGCCCTTGTGATCTGCTTCCAAAAATGTCACACAGACTCAAAAATCCAATAAAGCAGTTCTACTCTGCACACAACTGGTTGTCTTGAGTCAGAAATGACTTGATAGCAACTGACAATAACAACAGTGAATTGTCCAAGACAGATAAGTCAGTAAAGAGGATGAAATAGTAACATTTATTAATTTTGAATTCAGTATTTCATTATTGAATTTCATGAAAAACTGGTGAAATAGGATGGGGAAAACTGAATCTAACAGCTGAAAAAATATAAAGTGTTAAAAGAGAAAATATAATTTCTATCGTATTAAGATTTTTAAATGAAATTTATATTTATATAGAGAAATATAGATAAAGATATATGTACTTGTTGAATTTAACCTTTTTTTTCAAAATTATGAAATGTCCTTTTTTCTTGCATAATATTTTTGCCTTAAACTATACTTTGCATCATATAATACAGCCACATTAGATTTCATTTTGTTCTTGCTGTATTAGTGTAAATTATAATAAATCTATTACTATTTAAAATGTTTCTCACATGAGCAACATTTATCTGATACTTTAAAAAAAAAAAAATCATTCTATTCTCATAACCTTTTACTCCTCATTATCAACATGATTAGTTTCCAAAGACCAGGACATGATGAACAAATTGACATTATGTAAAATGGAGAATGACCACATCAAGACACAAAATGGAGGGTGACTATATCAGCTTAACTGCTGAATTTCATCATTACAAAACTACAAAACCACTGAGAATCATGGTCCAGCCAAACTGACATACAACCTTAAGTATCACAGCCAGTGTTACTCTCCTTTCACATCTCAGGTTTTGCTACTGCCAGGTGTATGTTGCCAGTGCGCAAAATAGTCAGATAATAGATTTTTTCCTATTGTTATAAATGGGAAATGTCAGATAACTAGATAGTTGATAAGTGAGGAGTAAGTGTATGATATTGAACATACTTATCATTTAATATAATCAATGATGTACTTCGATATAAGCATATTTGTCTATATTTTATTTGTTCATTGGTTTTATATTTTATGACATTTTTATTTATCAAATATTGTTATAAAATTACATATATATTTAATTTTTGTCCCTTTTTCCCCACATTATTTATAGTATAATTTGTAACATATAAGATGGTAAATAAGAACATAAAAATGTATTTAACCTCATTAATCATTATTGAAAAAATCTCCAAACTCACCGCCATTGATTCGTTTCTACTCATAGCAACCCCTCCTTGGTTTTCCAAGGTGGTATCTCTATGGAAGTAAATTGCTCAGTCTTCCTTCCAAGGTGGGAATGAACCAAAAATTAAAACCACAATGAGATTCAATTACTTAACTATATGAATGCTAACATTAAGAAGACTCACCACACCAAATGTCGGCAAATAAATACAGAATTGGAGCTGTCATATACTGCTGGTAAGAATGCAAGGTGTATCACTTTAAAAAAAAATTCTGGCAGTTTCTAAAAAGTTAAATATACATCAGCAATATTGTCCTATTGTTACATTACCATATGGTCCAATCATTTTTCATCCAACATAAAGAAACATATTCATACAAACACTTTAAACTTCTCATTCTATCTCCCAATGATTTTATTTTTTCGATAATATTGGTCTTACATTTTTTATACTATATTATTAGTGCTTCCTTCAAATCACTTAGCTCACTATTTTCCCCCTTATTTCAGTTCAACTGTCCTTTGATTAATTTTTAAATATAAATTTTTGTTTTAATGAATATTTTTAATTTCTACAACTCTCTACTGGAAATTTTATCTCCTTTACAATGCTATCTTGCAGATCCACTTGTTTTGTAAACTATATTAAGTGTTTAATATTTTATTTTAAATTCTATTTTAGATTGTTCTACTCTTTTTCTTAGGGTGGAAATTCTTCTATTTTGTACCTGATTCCCCCTCATTGTTGATTAGAAATTATTATTTGTCCCATAGATTTCTTATGTGTCTTTTGGCAAATAGGCTATTATTCAGTTTCTGGGCTTATTAGTTTGATAATACTGCAGACTTTTGATACAAATTTCCTTTCTGACAGTGTAGATTTTGATACCAGAAGCAACCAAGGTACAATTCTGTGGTCTCAATTTGCTATAGAATATTTTCATCTTGTTTACACATAGAAATGAAACACAAACTCTTTTTACTTTCAAGAATTATGGGATAGAGTTTCAGCTTTTTGCTTTGCTTTTGACTATTTAAGCCCCCCTTTCCATGAGTATTAGCCATGTCAGTTCTAGAAGCTATAGACCTTGATTCCTGCTTATAGTCTTGGATTTCAATTTCAATCTAGTTTTTAGAATTCAGGAATTTTACTTTATCTACTTAAACTAAAGGAGCTCTGATAGCATAATGCCTAAAGCACTTGACTGCTAACCAGAAGGCTGGAAGTTCAAACCCACCAGCCATTCCTCGGAAGGAAGGTTGGGCAATCTACTTCCATAGTGATACTGCCTCAGCAACCCAAGGAGGGGTTGCTTTGAGTCAGGTCCGACTCGACAGCATGTAACAACAACAACAACTTAAACTTAAACTAAATTATATGGTTAACTTGTTTATCATTCAGATTTTGTGATGTGCTTTTATGAGAAAGAATGCCAATTGGCATCAGTTCAGTCGCCCTGAAATTCTTTATATGGAGTTATTTAGAAACAAATAAACAAACAACAAAAACAAACTCATGGCCATCAATTTGATTCCAACTCATAGTGACCCTCATTGTGTTTCCAAGGCTATAAACCTATTTATGGAAGTAGACCACCTCATCTTTCTTCTGTGGAGTGGTTTGTGGGTTCAAACCACTGACCTTTGGGTTAGCAGAAAAATGCCTTAACCACTGCACCACCACAGCTCCTTGAAGTTAAAGAGGTGTTTTATTGCAGAATTTTAATGTATATTGTGAACTGATAAAGGGATAGGATCTGAATTTTCAAGTGTGTCATGTCTGTGTTAAGAGTCACTTTCTATCTTTATTTTCAAGAGCATTTTTACTCTAAAAAAATTTTGCAACTAAAGGATCTCCTTGATTTAGCATATTAATATAACTCAGGGTTGCTGTAGAGACTACTAAGCTTTAGCTTTTAGCAAAAAAAATAAATAAATAAAATAGCTATTTCTTCATGTCTGTATTTCATCATCCTAAACATCTTAACCTGACTATAGTTAGATAGTTCTCTGATTGTAGTTTGCTTATTGTCTCAAATTTTCTTTTATTTGCTTGTGCTCTAGGGGTAGTGAGAATAATTATTTTGTATTGATTCTATTGTTGTTGCTATTATTGTGTTGTTAGGTGCCATCAAGCCTGCTCCAACTCGTAGTGACCTTGTATATGACAGAAACACTGCCTGGTTCTGCACCAGTCTCACAATCCTTGCTATCCCTGAGCACATTGCTGCAGCCACTATGGCAGTCCATTGTGTTGAGGGCCTTCCCCTTTTTCATTGACCTTCCACATTACCAAGCATGATATCCTTCCTCAAAGAATGGTTCCTTCTGAAAACATGACTGGAGTAGGTGAGATGAAGTCTGGCCATTCTCATTTCCAAGGAGTATTCCAGCTGTACTTCTTCCCGGACAGGTTTGCTAGCTCTTCTGGCAGTCCATGGTACTTTCAGTATTCTTCACCAACACTACAACTCAAAAACGTCAATGCTTCTTTGGTTTTCTTTATTCATTGTCCAGCTTACACATGCATGTGAGACAATTGATAATATTATGGCTTGGATTAGGCACAACTTTATCTTCAAAGACACATCTTTGCTCTTCAGCACTTTAGAGGTCTTTTCCAGCATATTTGCCCAGTGTGATAGTTCATCTGATTTCTTGACTACTGCTTCCATTGGTGTTGATTGTGGATCCAAGTAATATGAAATTTATGACAACTTCAGTCTTTTGTCCATTTACCATGGTGCTGCTTATTGGTCCAGTTGTGAGTATTTTTATTTTCTTTATGTTGAGATGTGTAGTCTATACTGCATACTGTAGTCTTTAATCTTCATCAGTAAATGCTTCAAGTCATTTTCCCTTTCAGCAAAGAAATTCATGTCATCTGTGTATCGCAGGCTGTTAATGAGTCTTCTCCAGTGTTGATGTTGCACTCTTCTTCATATAGTCCAGCTTCTCAGATTATTTGTTCAACACAAAGTTTGAATAAGTATGGTAAAAGGATACAACACTGACACTCCTTTCCTGATTTAAACCATGTAAGATCCCCTTATTCTGTTCAAACAACAGCTTCCTTGTCAATGTACAAGTTCTTCAAGAGCACAATTTACTGTTCTGGAATTCCCATTCTTCTTAATGTTATCCATAATTTGTTATGATCCACACAGTTGAAAGCTTTTGCATAGTCAATAAAACACAAACATTGTTTTGGTATTATTCAATTTCAACCAAGATCCATCTGACATCAGCAATTATTTCCCTTGCTCCACATCTTCTTCTGAATCCAGCTTGAATTTTTGGAAATTCCCTGCCCATATACTGCTGCAACCATTTTTGAATTATCTTCAGCAAGATTTTACTTGCATGTGATATTAATGATATTGTTTGATGATTTCCATATTCTGTTGGATCATGTTTCTTTGGAGTGGGTACAAATACAGATCTCCTCCAGTCAGTTAGCCAGGTAGCTGTCTTCCAAATTTCTTGGCATAATGAGTAAGTGCTTCCAGCATGGCCTCTGTTTGTTGAAACATCTGATGGGTATTCTGTCAATTCCTGGAGCCTTGTTTTTCACCAATTCCTTCAGGGCAGTTTCCACTTCTTCTTTGAGTACCACAGATCTTTGATCATGGGCCACCTCCTGAAATGAATGAACATTGGTGTTTTTTTTGGGTTTTTTTTTTTTTTTTTTTTCTTTTTTCATTTTTTTTTTTTTTTTTTTTTTTTTTTTTTTTTTTTTTTTTTTTTTTTTTTTTTTTTTGCATAGTGACTACATTTCTTCCATCTTCTTTTGATGTTTCCTTCATCATTCAACACATTGCCCATGGAATCTTTCAATATTGCAACTCAAGTCTTAATTTTTTTCTTCAGTTTTTTCAGCTTAAGAAATGCTGAGTATGTTCTTCTCTTTTGGTTTTCTAATTCCATGTCTTTGCACATTTCATTATAATAATTGAGTTTGTCTCCATGAGCTGCTCTTTGAAATATTCTGTATAGCTCTTTTATCTTGTCATTTCTTCCATTTGTTTTAGCTACTCTTCACTGAAGGGCAAGTTTCAGAGTCTATTCTGACATCCATTTTGGTCTTTTCTTTGTTTCCTGTCATTTGGATGACCTTTTGCTTTCTTCATGTATGATGTTCTTGATGTCATCCCACAGTTCCCCTGGTTTTGGGTCATTGGTGCTCAATGCATCAAATCTATTCTTCAGATGGTCTCTCAATTCAGGAGGGATATAATAAAGGTCATATTTTGACTCTCATGGATTTGTTTAAATTGTCTTCAGCTTCAAGTTGAACTTGCATACAAGTAATTGAGGGTTTGTTCCACAGTCTGCACCTGACCTTGTTTTGGATGAAGATATTGAGCTTCTCCACCACCTCTTTCCACAGATGTAATTGATTTAATTCCTGTGTATGCCATATGATGAAATGCACATGCATAGCCACTGTTTATGTTGTTGAAAAAAAGTATTTGCAATGTATCTTTCAAATTTCTATTATGCGATCTCCAGTGTCATTTGTATCACAAAGGTCATATTTTCCAGCTACTGGTGATTCTTCTCTATGTTTCAACTTTTGCATTCCAAACAACAGTAATAATCAACACACCTTGATTGGATATTTGATCAATTACAGTCTGCAGAAGTTTGTAAAAATCTTCAATTTCCTTGTCTTGGCTTTGGTGGCTGATGTTAAATTTGAGTAATAGATAGTATTAACTGGTCTTTCTTGAAGGCGTATGGGTATTATCGTATCACTGACAACACTGTACTTCAGGATAGATCTTGAAACATTCTTTGTGATGATGAATGCTATCTCAAGGCTCTTCAGTTTGTAACTCCCGGCATAGTTGGTCATATGGTTGTCTGTTGCAAAATGCCCCAAACCAGTCCATTTTAGCTTGCTGATATTTCTTTCCATTTTGAGTCATACCACATCAGGAAATGTAGGTCCTGACATCTTAACTCCATCCACATAATTAAGGACAACTCTACTTTGAGAAGGCAGCTCTTCTACAGTTGTATTTTGTGTGCCTTTCATCCTGAGGGGCTCACCTTCTGGCACTATATTGGACAATGTTTCAGGGCTATTCATAAAGTTTTCCAGTAATATATCAGACACTGTTTCACTGCTATTCATAAGGTTTTCACTGGCCAATTCTTTGAGTAGATGGCTCCTTCTTTCTTCTGAGTCTGTCTTAGTCTGGAAGCTCTGCTGAAACCTGTCCACTAGGGATGACTCTGCTGGTATTTGAAATATTGGTGGCATAACCTCCAACCTCACAGCAACACATAAGCCACCACAGTACAACAAACTGACAGACTAGTAGTTGTTGGTTCTATTAGACATGTGAAATTATACCTTATAACATTTATTCCATAAAAATAACCACTTTTATATATCATGCATACATAACAATTCATAACCCATGACTTATTGTGTCAACACTTATCACACATGTGTGACCAACCCCCTGGCATTTGAAGTTACTGATAAACTTCAGGCTTTTTGTGGTTTCTCCTAAAAAAGTTGCAATTCCAGGTTTTCCTGTATAAAATTTAGGTCTCAGCATCTCAGCAATAGCTAGCTGAAGTAGGTGAAAGGTCACATTAGCATAGTAAAAATCATGCCCCTGGATGGAGAGTTAGTATGATAATGAAATATACTTACATGATAATGAGAAGATGGTAAACATATGTGTTGGGAACTTTTTGCAACTTCTTATGCTTGCAATGTTTGTGAATGTTTAACATGTATCTAAATCAGTACAAATGACACTTTCTTGACTCAACAGTTAAAAAAAGTCAGCAAACTGTTCCCAGAGGACAGACAGAATCTGAGGATGAATACTTCTCTACTTCTTTTAGCACACTAAAGAAAAAAGCTCTCTTTTTCCCTGACCTTGGTGTAGTTGTTATTGGCAAGACTCACACTGGACTTAGACCTGCTTTCAGGTAACACTTTCTGGCTACCTCTATAGGACTCCACCTTTTGGCTGGGCCGGTTCAAAAGGACACCTCTGATCAACAGGTACCAATGGTCAATCCCAGCACATATTAGATTTTTTTTTTTTTTTTCCTGCAGGGGTCAAGTCTCCAGTCCTTAAAGTCAGAGGCTCTCTCAGATCCAAAGGTGATTCTTGGAATAAGGACAAAGAAGCGGCTTTCCATGTTGGATCAGAGAAGAGGGATGTGGGTTCCTTTGGTGAGTGAGATAAAAATCCTATCAGATTCAACATTGTGGTTTAAGGTTTAGACTGGGCTCTGGTAACATAGTTCCTAAGGCATTTGACTGCTAACCCAGAAGCCTGGCTGTTCAAACCCACCAGCCATTTCTCAGAAGGAAGGATGGGCAATCTACTTCCATAGTGATACTACCTTGGAAACCGGAGGAGTTGGTGTGAGTCAGATCTGACTTGAGAGCAATACATTGTATTTTTGTGTTAGGTAGATTTAGCCCATGGAGCTTTAAAGCTATAATGAAGGTATTCTGAAAATAATGGGTAATTCACAAAATCAGATTCCTATCAGATTCAGCTTTGGGGTTTAAAGTGTAGACTGACTACACTCAACCCTTGAAGCTTTAAAGGTTAACATAACTAAAGTGCCCCTACATTAATGAGAAGTGCACAGAGCCAGATTAAAAAATGCAACATGATAGAGTGTATCCTTAAGCATTGAACTTATTTTGGAAATGAACTCTATGAAGAGATCTAAAATGAAATTTCTTTATAATTCTGCTTGGCCTTAGTATAAATTAAGACATGGTGAAACTTGGCTGGCAAATGCATCAGTGAATTTTAATACTATATAGTAGCCAGATGTCTTGGCACAAGAGAAGGAAAAGGGGATGAAGAATTGTATATAGAAGCTTTTGACTTTATAGCAAAGTAAAAACCTTCAGAAACAATATAAAATGGTAAATAAAAACCTAAATGTTTATGTTTATGCAGAAAAGGAGGATGGTAAGGACAGTTATTTTGTACGACCATCCTGCCCTCCTCCTTGTGCCCAATCTAGGATCCCTTTAAAGCCTCAGAGATCTCCTCTGGTGCAGGGTTTCTTTCTGTGCCACATACTTAGAGTGGCATGTGTTTCTGAACAGGGGCAGCAAAATCTCCTGAGTGAAATGAAAGCACAAATACATTTTAATAATAATAATAAATAATTGACTTTAACTCTTCCTATGAGCAGAGTTGGATAATACATGGTTCAATCCTACTCATGAGACACTGGAAGCCATCGTCCTGGAAAAAATTTAATAAGACATCATGGTATAGGTGTGGGATAGTGAGATACCAGTTAAGGGCAAACATGCTACTGCAGTACACGTTGAACTAGTACCAGGTGATAGACTACCCTACATAAAATGTTATCAAATCAGGCATGAGGCAAAGTTGAGTTGGAACCTCTCATTTTGAGATACCTCCAAAATGAGCTTCTTCAGTCCTGCTATTCACCATACAGTACCTCTATCCTTCATGTGAAAAAGCCCAAACAAGAGTTTCTTCAAGACCTCCGAGCCATTAACCAGATCATTGTGACTGTTCACCGTGATGTTCCCAACACATATATTTACTGTCAGCCTTATGGTTCACCACTTTAGACCTAAAAGACCAGGAGCTCTAGTGGCATAGTGCCTAAGGCATTTAACCGCTAACCAGAAGGCTGGTGGTTCAAACCCACCATCCACTCCTCGGATGGAAGATGGGGAAATCTACTTCTGTAGGGATACTGCCTGGGAAACCGAAGGAGGAGTCGCTATGAGTCAGATCCAACTCAATGGCAGTGAGTTTGTTTGTTTGTTTGGTTGGTTGGTTGGTTGGTTTAGTACAAAAACAAAATCAAGAGCTATTTTGTTTTAAATAAGAAAGAACCACAGGTAGATACCAATGGACAATTGAGTTAGGCTGTGCCAACACAAGAATTCAAAATAACTTTACCTTGTTGGGAAATGCTCTAGCAAAAGACCTAAGAGGCCTACAACCAGAATGACACCCTGTTACAATATGTAGATGACTTCCTCATGGCTACCTAGATAAAGAGGACTCTAATCATAATGCTATTAAGACTTGCAACTTCTTAGGCCAGGCAGGCTACAAGGTTTCCAGAGCCCAAATCTCCCAACCTTCAGTGACTTATCCAGGATTCAATGTAACACAAGGACAGTGGGAGTTGCTATCAGATAGAAAGCATGCTGTTTGCCAGATGACCACTCCCTGCTCTTGCAAATAATTAAGAGGAATTTTAAGCGTGGCTGGATTTTGCCATATTTGGATTCCAAACTTCAGTTGATTACCCAAACTACTATATAAGACCACTGTTGTTATTTGCCGTCGAGTCTGCCCGACTTGGGTTTCCGAGGCAGTATCACTACAGAAGTAGGATTGCCCAACCTTCCTTCTGAGGAGTGGCTGGTGGGTTTGAACCACCAGCCTTCTGGTTAGCAGTCAAGTGCCTTAGGCACTATGCTATCAGAGCTTCTATAAGACCACTAGGAATAATAATAATAATAAAATACCCTCACTGCCATCAAGTTGATTCAACTAATAAGGACCCCTCCTTGGGTTTCTGAGGCAGTATCTATCTCTATAGACGTATATTGCTCAATTTTCCTTCTAAGGAGTGGCTGGTGGCTTTTGATGATATCAAGAAAAATTAATGTCAGCACTAGTACTGGAGCTAATCTTGCCAAATCATTTGAACTATATGCCCTTGAGACTCAGGAAGTAGCTGCTAGAGTATTGACTGAGACCTTGGAATCCTGGAAGAGATTGGTGGCCTACTTCTTAGAAGCCATCGGAACTGTAGCATTGGGATGGCCAGCATGTCTACGAACAGAGCCACCACTAGCCTCCTTTCAAAAGAAGACTAAACCTTTACCTGGGAAAGCCAATAAACATCTTCATCCTTCACTCAGTGAGTCTCAGAAAGGGACCCACTGGCTCTGATCATTAATCATGACTAAACATGTGACTATTCTTGTAAAGGATCATAGAGCTGGTGTGGGATTGGGTGGTGCTTTGTTCTGCTGTGCATAAGGTTGCTATGAGTCAGAAATGACTTGACAACATCTAACAAAAACAACATTCTTATAAACCACTCCCAGATCATTATAAAAGTAGCTACCAATCTTGACTCTACCATTTTACTTCCACAAATGCCCATTGATCATATCATCATGATTGCATCCAAATATTTGAAGAAGTTTATTCCAGCAGACCAGACCTGGAGGATACTCCTATCAGCAATGTAGACATTGAACTTTATACTGACAGGAACAGTTTTATTAGCAAACATATGTCAGACATCCAAATGCACCTGGATAGAAGTCTTGTCTATCCTTGTGTATTGTGTCTCTCTTGTATATCCTTGTGTGATAGTTGGAGCTGTGGCTCAACTTTCCTGGACCACAATTCTGTGTGGCTTAAGCTGTTGTGATGTGGTTGTTCCCATGATGGAATCAGATGATTATGTTTTGAGCAGGCAATCTGTTGAAAGGGAGTTTCCCTAGGGGTCTGGCCTGCTT
>NW_006921612.1:17962364-17962981 GCF_000298275.1 Orycteropus afer afer | reverse complement strand
GCATCCCTGGAAGGGTTGCAGAGATTACTGCCACCATCAAGAACTTGAAGGATGCAGGGGTGGTGATTCTCACCACATTCCCATTTAATTCACCTATATGCCCTGTGCAAAAAAAGAGGTGGATCTTGGAGAATGGCAGTAGATTATCATAAACTTAATCAGGTGGTGACTCCAATTGCAGCTGCTGTTCCTGATGTGGTTTCATAGCTTAAGCAAATTAGTACATCTCCTGGTACTTGGTATGCAGCTATTGATCTGGTCAAAACCTTTTTCTCGATACTAATTTCAAAAGACCATCAGAAGCAGTTTGCCTTCAGCTGGCAAAGCCAACAGTATACTTTTACAGTCCTTCCTCAGGGGTATATCAACTCCCCAGCACTATGTCATAATTTAGTCCATAGGGACTTTGATTGCCTTTCGCTTCCACAAGACATCACACTGGTCCATTACTTTGATGACATTATGCTGATTGGACCTAGTAAAGAAGAAGTTTTGATGACTCTAGACTTATTGGTGAGATATATGCATACTGTTGTTGTTGTTGTTAGGTGCCATCGAGTCGTTTCTGACTCATAGCGACCCTATGCACAGCAGAACAGAACACTGCCTGATCCCAC
>NW_006921612.1:17961716-17962264 GCF_000298275.1 Orycteropus afer afer | reverse complement strand
TAGATTGAATAAGTATGGGGAAAGGATACAACCCTGACGCACTCCCTTCCTGATTTTAAAACATGCGGTGTCCCCTTGTTCTGTTCAAATGACAGCCTCCTGGTCAAGGTACAGGTTCCTCATGAGTACAATCTAGTGATTGGGAATTCCCATTCTTCTCAATGTTAACCATAATTTGTCATGATCTATACAATCAAATGGCTTTGCATAGTCAATAAAACACAAGTAAACATCTTTCTGGTATTCTTTGCCTCGAGCCAAGATCCATCTGACAACAGCTGTGATATCCCTTGTTCCACATAATCTTCTGAATCCAGCTTGAACCTCTGGAAGTTCTCTGTCAATATACTTCTGCAACCATTTTTGAATTATCTTCTGTAAGATCTTACTTGTGTGCGATATTAATGATATTGTTCTATAATTTCCACAATCTGTGGGATCACCTTTCTTTGGAATGGGTACAAATATGATCTCTTCTGGTCAGTTGGCCAGGTAGCTGTCTTCCAAATCTCTTGGCATAACCAAGTGAGTGCCTCCAATGGGGCATC
>NW_006921612.1:17957932-17959112 GCF_000298275.1 Orycteropus afer afer | reverse complement strand
AGGATATCAATCTTTATGCATTCCACTTCATTTTTTGACAACTTCCAATTTTCCTAGATTCATACTTTGTACAATCAATGTTCTGATGATCAATGGATGTCTGCAGCTGTTTCTCTTCAATTTGAGTGCTGCCACATCAGCAAATGGCATTCTTGAAAGTTTTACCTTATCCATAGGAGTAAGACTGGGTTTACTCAGATGATACAGCTCTTTCCCAGTCCTATTTTGAGAGTCTTCTAACCTAACCAGACTATTCATGAAGTTGCGTGGTAGTGTATCAAAGAGTGTTTCTTTGCTCTTCATAAGGTTTTTGCTGGCCAATTATTTGAGAAGTGGATGGCCTCTACCTTCTTCAATATGCATACTCGAGGTCGGTAAATTAACCCAACAAAAATTCAGGCACTTTCTACCTCAGTGAAATTTCTAGGGGTCCAGTGGTGTGGGGCATGTTGAGATATTCCTACTAATGTGAAGGATAAGTTATTGTATCTGGCTTCCTCCACAACTAAAAAGGAGGCACAATGTCTGGTGGGCCTCTTTGGATTTTGGACGCAACATATCCCCCATTTGGGTGTGTTGCTGGGGCCTATTTATCAAGTGTCTCAGAAAACTGCAAGCTTTGAGTGGGGCCCAGAACAACAGAAGGCTCTGCAACAGGTTCAGGCTGCCGTGCAGGGTGCTCTGCTACTTGGGCCATATGATCTGGCTGATCCAATGGTGCTTGAACTGTCTGTAGTGGATAGAGATGCTGTTTGGATTCTTTGGCAGGTCTCTATTGGTGAATTGCAATGCAGACCCTTGGGGTTTTGGAGGAAAGCCCTGCCATCTTCTGCAGATAACTACTCTCCTTTTGAGAAACAGCTTTTGGCTTGCTACAGGGCTTTAGTAGAGACTGAACACCTAACCATGGGCTGCTAAGTCATCATGAGGACTGAGCTGCCCATCATGAACTGGGTGTTGACTGACCCAGAGAGTCATAAAGTTGGATGTGCACAGCAGCACTCCATCATTAAATGGAAGTGGTATATCAGAGATCGGGCTCGAGCAGGACCTGAAGGCACAAGTATGTTGCATGAGGAAGTGGCCCAAATGCCTATGGTCTCCACTCCAGTCACATTATCTTCCCTCTCCCACTCTGCACCTATGGCCTGATGGGGAGTTCCTATGATCAGTTGACTGC
>NW_006921612.1:17955828-17957767 GCF_000298275.1 Orycteropus afer afer | reverse complement strand
TCACTTTGCATGGAATAAGAAATGGCCAGATGTGCAATTATATGCAGATTCATGGGCTGTGGCTAATGGCTTAGCTGAATGGTCTGGGACTTGGAAGGAGCATGATTGGAAGATTGGTGATAAGGATGTATGGGGAAGAGGTATGTGGATAGATCTCTCTGAATGGGCCAAAGGAGTAAAGGTATTTGTATCTCATGTGAATGCTCACCAAAAGGTGACCTCAGCAGAGGAAGACTTTAACAATCAGGTGGATAGGATGACACGTTCAGTGGAAACCAACAGTCCTTTTTCCCCCAGCTACTCCTGTCATTGCTCAATGGGCTCATGAACAAAGTAGCCATGGTGGCAGTGATGGAGGTTATGCATGGGCTCAGCAACATGGACTCCCACTTACCAAGGCTGATTTGGCTACCACCACTGCTGAGTGCCCAATCTGCCAGCAGCAGAGACCAACACTGAGTCCGTGATATGGAACCATTCCTCGGGCTGATCAGCCAGCAACCGCGTGACAGGTTGATTACATTGGACCACTTCCATCATGGAAAGGGCAGCGTTTTGTTCTTACTGGAGTAGATACTTATTCTGGATATGGATTCGCCGTCCCTGCACGCAATGCTTCTGCTAAAACTGCCATCCATGGACTTACAGAATGCCTTATCCACTGTCATGGTATTCCACACAGCATTGCTTTGGATCAAGGGACTCATTTCACAGCAAATGAAGTGCGGCAATGGGCTTATGTTCATGGAATTCATGGTCTTACCATGTTCCCCATCATCCTGAAGAAGCTGGCTTGATAGAACAATGGAATTGCCTCTTAAAAACACAAATATGGCACCAGCTAGGTGGCAATACCTTGAAGGGTTGGGGCAATGTTCTCCATGAGGCTGTATATGCTCTAAACCAGCATCCAATATGTGGTTCTGTTTCTCCAAAAGCTGGCATTCACGGCTCCAGCAACCAAGGGGTGGAAACAGGAGTTGTACCACTCACTATCACCCCCAGTTACCCACTCAAAAAAATTTTGCTTTCTCTCCCTGCTACCCTATGCTCTGTGGGTCTGGAGATCTTAGTCCTAAAGGGAGGAACACTCCAACCTAGAGACACAATACTGATTGCATTGAACTGGAAAAAATTAAGAATGCCACCCGGCCATTTTGGCTTCCTCTTGCCTCTGGATCAACAGACAAAGAAGGGCATTACTGTACTATCTGGTGTGATAGATCCTGATTACCAAGGGGAAATCGGATTGGCTTTACGTAATAGAGGTACAGAAGACTATGTCTGGAATACAGGAGATTCTTTAGAACATCTCTTAGTACTACCATGCCCTGTGATTAAAGTCAAAAGAAAATTACAGCAACCCGATTCTGATATGACTGCTAATGGCCTAGACCCTTCAGGAATGAAGGTTTCGGTCACCCCACCAGGCAAAGAACCATGACTCACTGAGGTGCTTGCTGAGAGTAAGGGAAATAAAGAATGGATGGTGGAAGAAGATAGTTCTGAATATCAGCTATGACCATGTGACTAGCTGCAGAAACAAGTACTTTGATTGTTATATTTCTTCATTGTATATGTCCATCAAATATTTTTGTTTCCTTCTGTTATGAACTTTGAAATATAAATAAAGTTAATGCATTTTGGTTGTACGTGTGTTAGCATATCATGTTAGATGCAAATATGACTTTTTAATTGTCCTTATTTAGAGATTATATATGGTTAAGAAGATGTGTAAAACTGTCAAGTTGAAAAGGGGTGTACTGTGATAGTTGGAGCTGTGTGTCAACTTGGCTGGACCACAATTCTGTGTGGCTTAAGGTGTTGTGATGTGGTTATTCCCATGATGGAATCAGATGATTATGTTTTGAGCAGGCAATCTGTTGAAAGGGAGTTTCCCTAGGGGTCTGGCCTGCTTCCAGTATATCTATGGACATTC
>NW_006921612.1:17953848-17955363 GCF_000298275.1 Orycteropus afer afer | reverse complement strand
ATATATATATATATGCTTTACTGGTTTTGTTTCTCTAGAGAACCCAGTCTAACACACCTTGTTAAGAATTAGAACAGTACACAAGGATAGTTTAAAATTAAGCCCTTTTAAGCTTTTTATATGTGGGAAGCCCTTCCAGACTAACTTCTGGGTGCTGATTGGTGCCCAACTTGCTGTTCCTTGTGTGCTGTGGTCTTTTCTCTCTACAGGTATGCCAAAACTTCCCTCTAGTAGTTCCAGCCCACCCTTTCCAACTTGGAGACCTAGGCTTACTTAGATCCTGGAAAAACAGTTCCCTCCAGCCTCAGTGGAAAGGCCCCTTCCAAGTCCTAGTGACTACATATAATGCAGTTAAACTTAAAGGAGTCAAACTTAGAATCCATTATACTTGGGTCAAAAGAAATTAACTCTATAGAAACAGTAGTTTTACAAAAGTGAGTTACTTTAGATTTAAAGCTGGCATCCCATGGAGGACTATGTGTTTACATAAATGCAATCTATTTCTCATTAATGAATGCCTGAGGACAAACTGAAAAAGACCAACATAAAATTAGTGCCATTATTCACATGTTACAGCAGGATAAAACATTGCTCAACTCTGGTAACTCCTACAGGAATTAATTTTGACTGGTCAACTTCTTGGTTGCCTAGCTTTAATTAAATAAAATCACTTTCTGTCATTATGTTATTTGTTGTTTTTATTGCTCAAGGATATTTTTGTTGTCTTCATTGTTTGCCTGTATATTTTTTTTGGTGTAAGTCTATAAAACCCTACATACAAGCCAATATAGAACGCAGACATAAACATCAAAATTCGGCATCACAGTTTAAAAAGTTAGCAAAAGAATCAGTTGAAGCTTCTCATGTTTCTATGCTAGTGGAATGTCATAACGCCAAAGTGGGTACTGAGACCAAATCCTAGCATTCAAAGTTACTGAAAATCCTCATGATCTTTTTGGTTTCTGGTGTGTGTGGCGGAAATTGCAATTCATGTTTTTGTCATAAAGTTTTGTGGCTCAGCAATGATGAATACAAGTAGATAAAAGATCATAGTTTTGTTATTATGTGCCATCGAGTTGGACCAGACTCATAGTGATCCCCTCCTTGGGTTTCCAAGGCAGTATCACTGTGAAAGTAGATTGCCCCATCTTCCTTCTGAGGAGTGGCTGGTGGGTATGAACCAAAAGATTATATTAGCATAGTAAAAATTGCACCCCTGTGTGGAGAGTTAGTATGATAATGAAACATGCTTGCAAGATAATGAAATTTTATAACTTTTTGTAACTGTGCCTACTAGCAATGCTTGTATATGTTTAACAAATGTCTAAATCTGTAACAAGGAGCTCTCTTGGATCAATGGTTAAAAGCACTGGCTGGTCACCAAAAGATTGGTGGTTCAAACACAGCAACTTCTTTGACGGAGAAAGATGAGGCAGTCTACTTCTGTAAGGGAGCTCTGGTAGCATAGTGGCTAAGACACTTGCCTGCTAACTAGACGGCTGGCGGTTCAAACCC
>NW_006921612.1:17950878-17953748 GCF_000298275.1 Orycteropus afer afer | reverse complement strand
CCATAGTGATACTGCCTCGGAAACCCAAGGAGGGGTCGCTATGAGTCGGGGCCGACTCGATGGCACATAACAACAACAACAACTTCTGTAAAGATTTAAAGCCTTGGAAACCCTATGGGGCGTTCTACTGTGCCCAATAGGGTCACTGTGAGTTAGAATAAACTCGATGGCAGTGGGTTTCATTTAAATACAAAACAACATCACCTTCTTGACTTAACTATCTATGAAAAGCAGCAAGCCATTCCCAGAGAAAAGACACAATCTGAGGATAATTAACTCTCTGCCTCCCTTAGCACACTAAAGAATAAAGCTCTTTCTTTCTCTTACCTCAGTGCACTGGTGAGAGTCACACCAGGCAGTGACCTACTTTTAGGTAAAAAGAACATCGAAAAGAACAACTATTCTTTTAGCAACTTCACAAATATAATATATAACAATGCTTACTTTCAAGAAGATAAATTAGTCTCCCTGGAATAAGTTTTGCTTCCTAATACATCTTGGTAAAAGTCCTTGATAGACAAGTCAACCCTATCCTTTAGTAGCACTGAGAAATGGTAGAGATACTTGCAAATTAATTGACTTAATTACTATTAAAGCACAATAACTTTTATATGTGAACTTTTCCTTAATATGAATCTGGAGTTTAAAAAAAAAAAAAAATTCCAAAGAGGGAAAAAAAAATCAATATAAGCCATGCTTCTTCTTAGTATTGTCACTAAACAAATGTTTAATAATAAGTGTAAGTGTAGTGGATATTTTTACTGAAAGTAAAAATTTTGAAGTCAGTGTTCAGTTGTCTTTAGATTTAATTTATATAATTATCATCATATTCATATATAATGTGGGTATGTTTGCCATTATATTTAGCTTGGTAGCCCTCTTCAGTGTGAGATAATACCTTATTTTTGTATTTTTGATAATCATTTTTCAGTTAAAGTATACATTACAAAATCTTTTATATTTAATTACATCAATTGCTATTTAATACAAAGTACATGCTTGCTCTATACTTTAAATTTAAGTGACTAACATGCAAGTTGAAAAGTTTATTCTTTCTTAATTTTTCCACTCTCCTAATGTCAAGTAATTTAGCATCTGCAGGTTTAACATCAATTTTTTTTTTTAATTCCAAAATAAAGACATCGATATTTACAATTAACTCCATAAGAATATTTAGTTAGAGATGATTCAGAATTTTATTATTATTTTTTAATTTTTAATTAGCTTTGGGTTAAAAAAGGATTACAATTAGAAAAGAGCATGAAAATGCTATATGAGAATAGTAATGACACTTTGCTCATGTTTTAATGTACATAAGGAATTAGAGAGTCTTTGGAGGAGAGAGAAAGAAGCAAAAGTTGATTGTGCAAAATGAAGAAGAAAATGTTTGAGAAACTGCTAGGAATCTGTGTCTATTACTATGCCAACCATGGTAGAGACTCTAATGAAGGTAAATTAGATTAGAAAAAGCATCCAGGCATTTAACAACTGTAGTATTGAACCCATGGACTGCTAAAAGAACTAACAGATCTGTCCTGGAGGAAGTGCAGCCAGAATGCTCCTTGGAAGCAAGAATGGCCAGACTTTGTCTCACCTATTTTGGTCATGTTGTAAGAAGGGACCATTCCCTGGAGAAGGATGTCATGCTTGGTAGGGTGGAGGGTCGACGAAAGAGGGGGAGGCCTTCAACCAGATGGATTGATATGGTGGCTGCGATGATGGGCTCGAGTATAGCAGGGATTGTGGGGCTGGCGCGGGATCGGGCAGTGTTTCGTTCTGCTGTGCATGGGGTCGCTATGAGTTGGAAACGACTCCACGGCACTTAACAACAAGTATTGAACCCACTACTAAAATTTGTTAATAAAAAGATTGTAAGAGTTCAGAAGCTATCCATATGAGTATAAAAGACATAACAGATAATAAAAATAAAACCAAAACCAAACTCACTGCCATTGAGTCAATGCTGACTCATAGCGACCCCCCTTGGTTTCTGAGGCAGTAAATCTTTACGGAAGTAGATTGCCCTGTCTTCCTTCAGCAGAGCTGCTTGTGGGTTTGAACTGTGAAACATTTGTCTAGCATTCAAATGCCTTAGGCACTATACCACCAGGACGCCTATGGATAATAAAGGACACCTTAAAAAAAATAAAATAAAATAAATTGTGGGAAAACTTAGCCAAATGAAGACTCTTATCTGTGTGGCTAGTTTTGTACTAGGTCAACACAAACAAAACAACTTCATTTAGATTTTTTTTTTAAAGATATTTAAATAAAAATCAAAGCGGAGTTAAGTCCAATAACAAGAAAAATTTCTCAAGACACTGAAAATAAATTATTTTCCTTGCACCTATCAGAGGATTGAAGTCACAGGACAAAATTCCACCCTAGAATCTGGAAAGACATGAATACAGAGAATCACAAGCAAATAGAGAAAACTGTAATTGAGATCAGCTTACCAGGAGCAGAAGCTGCTCAGCCATAAACTAGTAAGAACACTTAGGAAAATATAAGTAGTAATTTTGATAAACTATTGGAGGCTGAATTTTGACTAGCTTGAGAGTGAGAATACCTCGAGGACAGTCACAATTTCATGGTTTTACCCCTAGGAACCCACCAGATTATCATTGTAAAAACCCCCTCAAAAAATATCATCTTCTTTCTGGCAAGGGAAGGAGAATAGTATTCTTTTTGAAATAACAGAGACCTATTCCCTCAGGGAAAATACTACAGCAGATTCTGATCTGACCAGAGGAAAAGAAAATGACCCAACCCCAACCTCCAACAGCAGGACAAACTTGTCTGTCGGTTTGTCCTACTGTGGTGACATGTAGACGTGAGTTTTGAGGCTGAGCCTCTGGTGTTAAAACCCA